>NC_135884.1:119979367-119986867 GCF_964194155.1 Cetorhinus maximus
GAACAGTATGCTAATATTTTCAATGTAAGTGATAGAGTGGCTAGCGTTAAAGTCAGCATTGATACATCCCTTTCTGTATACCCGCTTAGACTTTATTCCAAATTATTACTATAAATATTCAGAACACATATCCTGATTAACTACATATAACAGCCTTTCTCAGAAAACTGCAATTTTCTAAATTATCACTATAATGCATTTCCTGTGGTCCCATGAATTCCAATAATGGACATCATCTGCAGAGTGTTTTATTGTTTATGGATGTGTTTTTCATTAAATCACTCAAATTTGTGTGAATGGTTAGGAGCTGGTTGAGGTACATTGAAATGGAGAAAGGCAACAATTTATCTTTAGTCATTTTTAACAAACATTTTTTTCTTCTGTACAGTACGGTCTGTGCGAAAGAGCAAAAGGTAGTGCCACTACAATAGACACTCAGTGCTGCTTCGGTTACGTTTTCAATCTATGCTAATGATTTTAAACAATGCTGAAGAAAAGACAATTGAAAAGAGACAATGAAAGCTGCACTTTGCTCCCAATCTTGCTATCAGTTCCTTGCTCAACAAATATGCAGAAGGCTGTTTTTTTCCAAAAATACATAATGTTTGCATTGGGGATCTTTAGCTTTCATTCAGGTAATGCTTAATTTATTGTTCTAGGAACCATTTAGTTTTTGGGTGGATTTTAATTTAGTTTTTGATTCAGAAGTACGTTAGCAATAGAAGTGATGAAAAAATACAGAAAACTTGGGATTAAAACATAAGGAACAATTTTTAAAGTAATAGTGAGCAATTTATTTTTCTCCATATCCCAATCAATACCGCTTATTATTAGACCATTCTGTTCCCACTAAAGAAACTGAGAGTATACAACATCAGTAACATCTTTCTGGTATGATAAGGGACCACTTAACATTGTAATATTATCAAAATATAGGGTTTCTACGAAGAATATGACAACAATTGAGCTGTCAGTATTACTGTGATAACTTTGTTGCGATAAGTACACTTTAATATTAAACTGAACTAATATTATAGCAATTGATTACTGTGACGTACTCCCACACAGCTCATGGAAATACATGGAATTCCACTGACAAACCTATATAATGCATCTAGAATTAATAACGCCAATAGTGTTTGCCTCTGACATACCAGTTTCACTGTTATTGTGATCAAAAGGAAGGAATCTTGAAAAGCACTTCAAATAACCATTGGTTCAAATATTTTAGCATAAATGTTAGGAAAAATTTCCATTCTTTAATTAAGTAAGCCCTTCCAGGATTATTTTCCTCACAATATTCCTGTGGGTGAACAAAGAACTTCTAATATTTGCCAAATAAAAAAAATAGGGCTACTTCCACTGGTGGGGCTCCACTAACATATGGACAGATTTCAAAATTAGTTTCATAGATGAAAGCCCCAATCATTTCAGTGTTACTTCATGCTGAAGTAAAAACTCTAGCAAAGTTCACCTTTGACTTTTATGGGAAGGGCATGGCAAAAAGATGATTTCTATGGGTCCTTTTTCCTGCTTTTGAGATATACATGTAATAATTTGCATAAACTGCAGGAATAATTCACTCCTAAAACTTTTGAATTGAATGATCTTAATTTTAGTCATGGACCACGGAAATTGAGGAGCCTATTGTAGTTGCTTTCTTTACATCTTCAGAGTTCATCTTCATAATATTCAGCTCAAAATATTCATTTTACAATGGCGTTGCTGCATAGTAGTGCGTAGATTTTGAATACGCACAGATGTCAGGGGGTTGCAGTGATAATTCCATATCTACAAGATTCACTAAAACAAGATATACGATTTTCCAGCCCTGCCCACCGCAGGGACCGCCCAGCCCCGCCGCAAGTCAATGAAACTTTTGGTGGGGCCGCCGATTCTCTCGTGGCGGGTCCTGCCACGGCGGGGCTGGAAAATCCCAGCCATAAGCTTAACTTTGACAAATACTCAAGGTATAAGTAAACAGTCCATGATTTTGTAAGTGATGAATCCCTAAAAAAGCAAGAAGCAGGATGGGTTTGTAAAGTGGCTTCTGAAAGGTACATCTACAACTGACAAGGCAAATTCTCTGTATAAAACCATTCATAGCTTGTGCAACATCTTTAATTAGCATGAAAAAGTTAAAGTGAATCAAGGAGCTGTTTTTGTTGAAGCTATTCATGTTCATTGGACAGCGGGGAGGGGTAGTCAAAACCCTTGCCGACTAGACAATTATTTTCCCCTCTGATGCTTAAAAAATGGGATCTTCTTTTGATTTATTCCTGGGGAGAAAGCACTGGAATATAACAGCACCCACTGACCTGTCCCCATTTCAAATGTCCCATTACAATATTCAGCATTCCAAAGTTACAGAAAATTCTTTGGCTGATACAATGCATTATGAATTCTGAAAATGAAATTCAGCACGTCATAGGTTATCACTGATTTCTTGAATTTTGATCAGTATTCAATGAACAAAAAGGTTTTAAAAATTGGACATCCCAGTGGATAAAATATACATTTTCTTTGGGTATCCATGTTGAATATTTGCTGGAAGGTGGACTGAAATCTACAGCTCATGTGTGCTACAATTAAGAACAGTTTATCATTGACATGATACAGTCCTGACAATATCAAATGTGCTATTACTGCTACTGTTATTCATCAACAGCCCCATATATTCAGGATTTTAATACGAAGTGTAAACTGGTTCCAGTTTATTATATTGTACACGCCCCATGTTGAAAAAATAATGTATTTTTACTTTAACAGAGGAAAAAAAGGTGGAAATTAATTTTCCTGTTTCAGTTTTACACAGACAATACGACAATTTTAGCTGGGTTATAAAACACAGGCATAGTGTTCAGCTCATATTGTAACATGATAATAGAATATAAGATCATTGTACGCTAATGTGTTTGAGACCGATGATGAATCATACAGTGCTTGTTCCGTTATATAGCTATGATCACAAAACACATTACTGAATGAAAATCTTATTTTTCCTCTCACACACACTACCATTTTCTCCCCAATGCTTACATTTAAAAAAATATATATGTATATAAAATGTATTGATAACATGAAACAAGTGACTGAAAATGCTTCACATTACCACTTAAAGCTCCTGTTATTTTCACAAACTTCAGCTTAAGAACAAGAATTTGAATTGGCCTAATTAACTTTTGTCTGAAACATGATTTCCAGCCAGTACACTGATTCCTTTCATGGGAGAAACAGGTAGAGTTGTACCAGACTACAATGTTGGTGACTGAATATTGATTATTGAAATGATTGATTCAATATTTAGATACATTAAACCACCATTAAAGTGGTCTGACTTCCTGATTAAATGTGCATTCTAGGTCCTGTACAGTAACCACATCTGCGTCACTCCCATTGAACTACCAACTTATTTGTATCAGGTTTCTCAGCTGGTACATGTTTAGCCAGCTAATAAACAGGAACGAGGTAGGGGTGGGGGTGATGGGGTGTGGTAATCCTTTTCCTGCAGTATCATCACAAGGCCTCACACGGCAACAGATCTGATTGGCCAAATCAAATGTCTGTACAGTCCCATGCTAACCTTGTCCAAACGAGTTGCTTGATGACAAGCTGATTATCTAATTATTTAAATTTCTGTCAGTAAAAAATGTTAAGTAATTATAATCGATTTATCGGCACAGCAAAGCCAACTACAATACTTGCATTTCGCAAACTGTTAGTTTGCATATCAAATAATAGGAGTCACCTTAGTGCAATTACTGTCAGAGTTTCCTGATTTCAACACATATACCAAAGTGTTTTATTAAAAATAAAATGCGTGCAGTTCTAGTTATAATTAGTTCTAGTGTAATTAGCATATTGCACTTACTGGACTATTTTGGGGGAAGACGGTGGCAGGGTGGTAATGTCACTGGACTAGTAATCTAAAGGTCCAGGTTAATGCCCTGAGGATATAGGTTGAAAACCCATCACAGGAGCTGGTGGAATTTAAATTCAATTAATTAATTGAATTGATTATAATAAAAAATCTGGAATTGAAAGTTAGTCTCAGTAACAGTGCCATGAAAACTATCACTGATTATAGTAAAAACCCATTGGGTTCATTAATGTCCTTTAGGGAAGAAAATCTGCCATTCTTATCTGGTTTGGCCCACATGTGACTCCAGGCCCAGAACAATGTGTTTGGCTCTGAAATGCCCTCAGAAATGGCCTACCAAGCCACTCAGTTGTACCAAACCACTACAGAACAGTCATAAGGGAATAAAAAATGGACAGATTACTTGGTATCAAAAACAACAACAGCATACCTAGGACTGTCAACTCTGCAAAGTTCTCCTTTCTAACATCTGGGGGCTGGTGCCAACATTGGGACAGCTGTCCCAAAGGCTAGTCAAGCAATGGTCTAACATAGTCATACTCACTGAATCAATTACAGCCAATGCCCCAGACACTACCATCATCCCTGGGTATGTCCCAGGGCAGGACAGGCTCAGCAGAAGTGGCAGTGGCACAGTGATGGGAGGAGGCTGCCCTGGGAGACGTTGATTCTCAGGGCATCAGGTCATGGGCAACATGAGCAAGGAAACCTCCTACATATTACCATTGACCACTCTCCTTCAGTTGATGAATCCACTCTTCCATGTTGAACATCACTTGGAAGGAGCACTGAGGGTGGCAAGGGCACAGAACGTACTCTGGGCGGGGATCATCAATGTCCATCACCAAGAGTTGCTCGGTAGCACCACTACTGCCTGAGCTGGCCAAGTCCTGAAGAATGTATCTGCCTGACTGGGCCTGCAGCAGTTGGTGAGGGAACCAACAAGAGGAAAAATCCTACTAGAACTTGACCCCACCATCTACCTGCCAAAGGTGCATCTGTACATGACAATTTAGGTAGAAGTAACCTGATAGACCTTGTGAAGATGAAGTCCTGTCTCCACACTGAGGCTACCCTTCATCATATTGTGTGGCACTAACACTGTGCTAAATAGGATAGATTCAGGACAGATCTATCAGCTCAAAAGTGGGTATCCATGAGTTGCTGTGGGCTATCGGCGGCAGCAGAATGGTATTCAACCACAATCTGTAACCCCATGACCTGGCATATCTCCCACTCTACCATTAACATCAAGAAAAGAGATCAACCCTTGTTCAATGAAGAGTGCATGAGGGCGATCCAAGAGCAGCACCAGGCATACCTAAAAATGAGGTGTCAACCTGGTAAAGCCACAACACAGAACTACCCGCATGCCAAACTGCAGAATCAGCATGCAATAGACAAAGCTAAGCAATCCCACAACAAACGGATCCGCTCAAACCTCTGCAGTCCTGCCACATCCAGTCGTTAATGGTGGTGGACAGTTAAACAACTAATCGGAGGTGGCGGATCCACAAATATCCCCTTCCTCAATGATGGGGGAGCCCAGCACATCAGTGCAAAAGGTAAGACTGAAGCATTTGCAACAATCTTCACCAGAAGTACCAAGTGGACGATCCATCTTTGCCTCCTCCTGAAGTCCCCAGCATCACAGAGGCCAATCCTCAGCCAATTTGATCCACACCATGTTACAGGAAGAAACGGTAAAGGCACTGGATACTGCAAAGGCTATGGGCCCTGAGAACAGTTTGGCAATAGTACTGAAAATTTGTGTTCCACTACTAGCCGTGCACCTTGCCAGCCTGTTCCAGTATAGCTACAACACTGGCATCTATTTGACAATGTGGAAAGGTGCCCAGATATGTCCTGTACCATAGCAACTCCTCAGATACTGTAGCAGTCTGTGCTACTATGCAGCAAGACCTGGACAACATTCAGGCTTGGGCTGATAAGTGGCAAGTAACATTCAGGCCACATAAATGCTAGACAATGGCTATCTCCAACAAGAGACTAGCTAACCACCTCCTCTAGACGTTCAATGGCATTACCATCGCTGATTCCCTCACTATCAACATCTTTGGGGGTTACCATTAACCAGAATCTCTACTGAACCAGCCATATAAATACTGTGGCTACAAGAGCAAGTCAGAGGCTGGGAATTCTGAGACAATAACTCACTTACTGACTTCCCAAAGCTTGTCCACCATCTACAAGGCACAAGTCAGGAGTGTGGTGGAATACTATCCACTTGCCTGGATGAATGCAGCTCCAACAACACTCGCGAAGCTTGACACCCATCCATGACAAAGCAGTCCGTCACCTTAAACATTCACTCCCTCCACCACCAATGCACAATGGCAACAGTGTGTACTCCTTCCAAACCCATGACCTTCTACCACATAGAAGGGCAAGGGCAGCAGATGCATGGGAACACCACCACCTGCAAGTTCCCATCCAAGCCACACACCATCCTGACTTGGAACTATATAACTGTTCTCTCTGTTGCGAGCTCAAAATCCTGGAACTCCCTTCCTAACAGCACTGAGGGTGTACCTGCACCAGCTGGACTGCTGTGATTCAAGAAAGTGGCTCCCCAACACCTGCTCAAGGGCAATTAGGGATGGACTTGCCAGCAACATCCGCAACCCATGGAAGAATAAAGAAAATATATTTTTATTTGAATTGTATCACATAGCTGCATTTGAAGTGTAATCCAATCAAAAGTAGAACCAAGGTGAGAATGCACATAGATGAGGAGTTAACAGGAAGTGAACTGATCAGACTGAGATAATATTGAGGGCAATCACTCAAAAAATCATTTTACAGGTCGACAAAATGTATTTTTTTCAAAGAGAACAGTATCATCCCATAGCCCATATTTGTGAAAATTGAAATATCTTCCCCTAAATCTTATAATCTTAATCTGCAATTCCTAATTATTCACCTTTAATAATAATACAATAGGCCAGAAATCACTGTCACAATAACAGTGAGGTTAATGGCTCTCACTGTTATTTATGCATAAATGCTGCAGCAACTTCAGGCAAGGGGTAGATGGCAGTTAAACTCAAATATGCCAAAAATTGCTGGCTTCCCTGTTAGCTTTGTGAAACATGCATTTTCCTGTCTGCTTCACCACTGAAATGCATTGAATGGTGTGAATTCACTATATTTCTGCGGTACATATGAACTAAATTCACCACAAAAATTTTCAATCTAAGCACTCTTTTATTGATGTGATAAGTGACTATCTCTACGGCACTGAAAATATTACAAATGTGAAGTCTCAATACTTCAGATTTTAATTGTTGGATATTTTAAAAATGTAAAGAAAAAAAATCGAAATTTTACTTTTCCTTTTTGCCTTTTTCTTCTCTCATTTAATCTAATCTTTCTTTCCCACTTTTTTCTGTAGTTGATTTGACATTTAATTCAGCTACTCTAACATACACTTCTTTCTCAATCCTTGTGCTGCTAATTTCACAATTATTGCATACGATTGGTTAAGAAGATACATGGTTGCTCGCCCTTTCACTCAGGCCCCAGATGCCCTGTTTACCTCGCCTCAGCCTCATCAGCTCACACTTACAGCAACTTATCTCGCAAAAAAAAACTTAAAA
>NC_135884.1:119991867-120204367 GCF_964194155.1 Cetorhinus maximus
TGTCAAGCTAATGGAGGCAATGCCAGTTGATTCTGGAAAATTCTGTTTGCTGGTTAAATATTTCAAAGAAACTTTCAGGCAGTCTTATGGTTATGCTTTTTCCCTTCTTTTCTCTTTGTTGTTCATTCCTTGCAAAAGCTGAGAACGGCCATAACTAATCATTCTGTCAGTTGGCTGCTAGGGAGAATCTCCATCCAGCAGAGCAATGTGTGGCAGGTTTGCAGGCAAATAATACTGCAACAGCCAACCACAAGTACCTCTGTAGGTACTCTACCTCTTGCTGCTTCCTTCATGTTTGGGATGATGGCAATAACAACTAAACAGATTATCTTAATCCGATGAGTGCATTACTGCTTTCTGCTTCACATAGTTTATCTTTATGATTGATACACTTTTCTTTGCGAAGATTATTTTGTATCTAAACAAGATAACACTGTTGATACCAACATTTTAAACTTTTATATAGCATGATGGGAAAGATGGAAAGTAAATGTATCGCTTGGTTTAATTATATTTTTCTCTCACACTACTTATTAAAAATATAGTTGAAAGCCTGTTTGTTTTATTATATCTGCTTGTGATAATAGAATAAAAATGTTTCAGCTTAGAGCTGATGTAAGGCAACTAGGAAATGTTCCCATACAAATATGCGATCAACACCCCTCTTTAGAAAGTGCATTATGCTCTATGTATATACAGCACTGTTACCTTTGATGATTGTTGCTTTCTGTCCTATTGAATCCATAAACTAAATCAATCTTTTTACAGATTCTTGGCGACAGTTTTAGTCTCCTCTATTAGACAATTCACAATGTGCTGTCACAGTCTAGCAAGACATAAAGAATTTGTGCACCTGTCTGTTATGTCTACAAATGCTCCATTGCTGGGGGTTGTTCATTGTTGTTGTTATTCTACCAGAGACCATTAAAAGGCCCTAATTTCTGTGACATGATTATCCAGGTACCAAAGCCCATTTGTCACCTGCAGCAGAAAATTGAGTTAATGCACAACTAAAGGCAACTAGGACTGTGTAATATCAACTTGATTACATCAAACTAGCTGCAAACCTAATTCTGCTGTATGACAGTGCGTGGAGCTTGTCATCTCCAATCATTAAACCTGTCAGGAATCCATCAGGTTTACAGCTAATTAGGTGAACACTAATGAAGCTGGCAAAACAACTTTTCTTTTTTTACGGCTGAGCGGACCTTTCAGTTTGGGAAATCTTGTGTATACTCAATCCGCTCAAGGTTGCTGGGGACTGGTTTCCCGAAGTTACCATCACAGCACATCAGACGACATCTTTTTTTGTGTGTGTGCTACTTCCATCACTACAGAGCAATCAATTTGTCATCACTCTTTGTATACCACAAAGCAGTCATGAACCTTATAACTTGCAGCTGTGAGGGCCAAGAGAAAAAAAATTACAGGAAGTTGCTGTGCCTCTAACAAAACAGAGAAAAAAAAAATCATGCACAGCTCACTAATTTGTCTTCATCTACCCATCAGCAGCATAAATATTCTTTTTTTCCTCTTTTTAAATAAGTGGCTTTCAGTCATCAACACCCCCTTCCCCATATCCATTAGGCAAAGGCATTTTGATAAAGTACGCCAAAGCCTGTGTATGGGAAAGAATGAAAGCACTCACTCTGCCAACTTCTGATTGACCATTAAGCTATTGATGAATGTGCCTGTCAGGAGAGAGACAATTAAATCAAATATGAAACAAAGTCGTTTTGACGGGTCATTTTGATAGAACAGTCCTATTCTTCCATCCCTTAAAAGACATGCATTTAAGTTTTTGTCAACACCTTTTATCTCTCCCTCTCTCTTTGAAAAAAAAATCTTGCCCAATCTCCAGTTTTTGGGGGGGAAAAAAAAGGAGGAAAAAAAGAAGTGAAGTGGTTTGACAGCCAGATGACAGGGCAGGTGTTACGTCATAGGCATGTGCGTTGCCATGGTGAGTGATTTATTGATGTTTATCGGGAATGAATAGATCAAAGCACGCCAGATGACAGGCAATCAATCAGGCATCAAATCAAGGATGGCAATTGTCTATAAAAACCAGTTCCATTCCACAACCCCCATTGTTGATCGTGGAGCTTCCTAGTTCCCTATCCAACACACACACACACACACACACACTGAGGCAGAGAGAGGCGGGGGAAACTTAACTGGACTTGACATTTTTATATATAAATATAAATAAGACGCATTTTAAAAAGTACAGACTGGAAAAGCCCTGTCAGTTAGAGCGGGCTGTCAGCTGACAAACACTTTTTTTGTTTGTTTGGAGGTTTTTTTTATACATATAAAAAAAGCTCTGATTGTCCCAGATTTTGGGGATGGGGGGTTGGGGGGTGACCCAAGTTAACCAAAGAATGAAGAAGATTTTTTTCCCCCCCTCTTTCTCTTCACGATAACAGGATTGTTATTTTGTTCAGAAACAAGTGGTCCCGTTGCCCCCTCTCCTCATCCCCCTCTCCCTCGCAGATACACACACTCACATATATATATAATATATTATATACACACACACACACACAGTGTCGTACCTGCTGAGCGCCGGGGCGCTTGCTGCTTCCTTCTCGGCATGCTGGCCAGAGTTAGCCCGACAGATCCCCAACTCCTTCCAAGGTGGCTGCGCGGCGGCCGGGCGGCGTTTTCATGCAAACAGCGACGGGGCTTCGGGCTGGCGGGAGCGGGCAGAAAGAGAGACTCAGAAAAGGGGGAGAGAGAGGGGGAGAAGGAAGGGAGAGCAGAGCGGCGGACACTTCAGTCAGTGAGAGAGCCACAGTCTCTCCCTCTCTCTCTCTCTCACTCACTCACTCACACTCTCAACACATCGCCTCGGCTCCTCACAGCCACTCACTGGGAGCTGCAACAGGCAAGCTTAAAAGAAAACGAGCTCATCGCGTCGCCCCAAGTCGGCATTCTTTAACTGTCAACTTCCAAATAAAACAAAAAACAACACACACACACACACACACCGCTCGTCAACATCCGACACCCCGGCCACTAACCCACCCCCACCTCCCTCCCTCCCAACCACCCCTCCCCCCCCCCGCCCCCTCTCTCCCCAAATACACCAGCAGCACACGCTTTCTTTTAAAAATAGAAGAACGTATAGCAACGATTCAGCCGGGCTACTCTCCCAAGTTACGTTGGATATTTTTCAAACCGCTCACTTTTCTTTTTTTTTTACATTTTACAACTTCTTTTCTGAGGGGAAGAAAATTCAAGTGCAAAACGATGAAGTAACTTGGATTTTCCGCTCCCCGTTCCAGTGCCATCCTCCCTTAGCCTGCACCTCGCCTCTCCGCTCTCCTCCTCCCAACTAGTTGTTGAAAAGTGCTGAAGCAGCTGGCTATAGGTGCTGGGGTTTTACTCACAAGGTTTGCTCGGCTGGGTGCTGTGCGTGGCTCTTTCTGGGAGAGAGATCAAGCGATTTGGGATTCCAGCTTCCCACTTTCCTGACGCCTCCCTGCCCGGAGAACTGGGCGGCTGGTGCGGGGCTCGCCAAGGCTTCAAGCCCCAGGGACTTTGGAAGGGGTTTCTCGGGGAAATGCGCCAGCTTTCTGCTGCTCGCGGGCAAACCTTTCGCCTAGATGCCTTTCAGGAACCTCCATTTAGACGGGCATCGATTGGCTTGGAACTCGATTGTGCGTCCCTTACGGAAATGATCAGAAGAAGGGGCCGGACTCGAACTGTGTTCAAGTGCTTTGGAGAACATGGATCAGCAAATGCCAAACAGTTTCTTGGCTACCAATTGCACTCCCCCCCCCCCCCCCCCTCTTTTCTTGGCAGATAGGTATTTAATGACAGCCAGAGCAGAGCAGGGGCGATCTTTGTCCCAAACGCGTTTTTTTTTTTAAAAAGATGTCAGGCAAGCAGTAGCAAATTCTTAAAGAGGAGTTGAGCAGGAGATGAGGGCAGATCTGACTATTGCTGGTAAGATCAGGAATCGCCAATCTTCCCCATTCTTTCAAACCCTGGAAGCATTCCAAATGTCTGAAAACTGGACAGATTTAAATATCCTGCGTCATAACTTCTTGCGCGCCGTGTCGACTTTTATTTCTAATCTCTCTCGTTTCCCCTCCCCAAGTTCCTGCACCGAAATCCGTTTCACTTTCAGCTCATGCCCATGGCTAAGTTGTCTGTTTTTCAGCTTGTCACAGGATGGAACATTGCAAGTCTCCGAGTCCCGGGAAGTGTGGGTGCTCCTGGAAATGACGAATTGTTTGACGAGCGAAAAAGAGAGAGAGAGAGAGAGGGGGGAAAAGTGGTGAGTTGTCAAATTCTGCTTCTCCTGCCAAATTTGGTCAGCTTTATCTCATCGCCAGTCGCAGGGGCTCTCCATTCAGTCCGCTCTGATGGGAAAAGGAGCGATCCGCCCGGCCAAAGAGGCTACCTGCATCCTCCCCGGCTTGCCTTTAGGGCTGACTAAGTGACTTTCACGGAATCGAGATGGTTTTAGCCCAATCTAGACGTGCACATTCCGTTAGATCCGCCCTAACATCTGTCCGTCTAACCATTGGCGCATCCATCAGTGTCACGCTGTGTGCACACTCCAACAACGACACCAGAGCACATCAGGCGCGATCTCTCAGTGTTAGACACAACACAACACACAATACCGTACAGCACAACACAATAATACGGCAACAACAAACCAGCCTCGCAATCACTGCCGCCCCATTACAAGCAACTTCATCAGCGATTTCACCCCACTCGCTGACATTCACACACCGTGTGAGGATAGAAAAGAGACAACTTTTCACTTAGAGCCACAATTCAAAATAACACCTCAGCCCCGTCCTCAGTTGGCCCTCATCGCCAATCAAGCCCGTTATATCAATCCTAATTTGTTGTTTAAGACCGATTCTTCAGTCAGTAACTCCATTTTATTTATATATATATATAAAATCTCAGGAGATAAATGGCAACATTTTAACAGAGCGATTGTCAGGATGTACAGTAATTTGGGAGCACCGCTGAAAAGACGGTGTGCAGGTTAATTTATTGAGTTTTAAAATTTTATTCCACCCAGGACCACGAACCGTGGCCTAATACTTTAAAATGGAGTCCTGTCGGTCACATTCTAGGCCATTCGAAGTTGTCGAGTTTTTGATTTTGATAATGAGTAAACTCGAATCATTTCAATAACAGTAATTCTGTGTGAACTCCATTCCGTACTTAAATACGGTGACTCCAGCCTGCACAGAATTACATGCACAACTTTAGTACAAACTATATTTGTTAATGTATGTTCTAATTAAACCCCCCCCCTTTTTTTTGAGCCGTTTTCAATAACGTGGAATTCAATCATTCACTGCAGCAAAACCTCAGATTCAAACACACCCGCCTATAAGAAACGTGAGTGTGTGATTCGCAAAGGGCCCCTCCCAAAATCGGGTAAAACACTTTGTATAAATCGCAAATGATGTCGCCGATAAAGCACTGTTCTGTCCCAATGTGCACGTTTAATGAACACCCTGTGAAATGATAAAACACGGATTGAGTTATCTTGAATTTCGTAGTTTTCGCCCCGTGCAACCTCCAGAAGCACGACTGTAGATTGCAAAGTTGGCAACATTTTTGTTAAAGTTGACCAACTTGTTTATTTACATGTTGTAAACAACATAGCGCCAACTATCTAGAAATATTTTGATAATCCTGGATGCATTTTAATTTTTTTTTAGTTGCATTGCAGCTTCATACATTAAAACAGTTTGCTATGGATACATATTAAATTGCGCATTGCATATCTGTACATTGGAATCATTTATAATGACACTTTTAATTAGCTATTTACTGGAGCGTTTTGATGCATGAGAATTAACAATCACCCCAACACAAAGTAATCGATATAGATTACATGTCCAAATTCGATAAACAGTGTTCCAGTGTTTTTTTTCTCCCTTTTTGGTAAAATACAATCTGCCTTCTGGCGTTCAATAAAACCCTCCATGTGCTAAAATGTACTGTTATATTCGGCGCTAAAAATTGATTTTACTGTATGAGATATTAAAATGAACTTTTAAATTATTCTTGTAACGTTCCCACCGCGTGAAACTGACTCGGTGTTGTTGGCTGTTCCTCTGTAGAATTCATACTTAAATATTTCTAATCTGTTAGAATAAATAGCGTCTGAGCGAGGTAGCAAAGTACAAGTTCCTGTAAAAGTCAAATGTCCTGGGGCAGAGGATATAAGGGGGAAGGGGGGGAGGGGGTGGGGGGCTCTAGAGCCCTTCTGTTTCAATCCTTTGCCCTGCCTGGGCTCAGATGAGTGATAGTTGTGGGTTTTATATCTTTCCACTCGTGATTGTAATCATTTGGGCGGGTTCTGTGCAGTTTCTGGAGTCCTAACAATAAATCTACCAGGCAGACACTCCTTGCGAAGCAGCTTTTGTGCTCGAACCGGGCGAGAGACGCACAGTTTGATGTTGTGTGCACTGGACAGAGATTTTAGTTTGCTGAAAGTCACTCTGATTTGAGCGGATGCCTTACAGACGGTCTGACACATATCTGATCAGTTCATTTTGAGTTTTTTTTTTGTTTTACTGTATACCACGTTTCCGTGTTCTACGAAGACTGGTCTATACTCCGCTTGCTGGCTCTATTTATATGCATCCGGTAAATACATGCTCAGATCATATCCTGTTACATATCTGATTAGCAGGTCATTAGCTAAGCCTGGGGTAAAGGAATTTCATTTTAGTCAAAATGAGTGCAAACATGTCAAGCCAATAAACAGCACAGTGGATTGAAGTTTGTGTTGACTGTCGCGATTCGAAATGTACAGTTAAAGCCGTGTTTTGGATTCTTTGAAAGTCTGCGTGACGAGCAGAGAATGTCGAATTACAGTTCTAACGCCTTAAACTAATCCCGAAGGAATCTTCAGGGCCCTAATGCACATCGGTTTAGTAAAGTGAGGGATCCGGGACTGAGCTCAAAGTCACGTTAATCAAAACGAACGAGTAAAATTAATGGACCGCCTTTTAAAAGTTGGAAAGTCATCCCTCTGTTCTAAAACTATTAAAAAAATGTCGTCTAGAACGCCGAGAGCTGTGCTACAGAACCAAGCATTAAACGCAAATCACACTAAAGAGAGGGATGGATTTTCAAATCGTTTTTGGCCAAATAACAAATAGCGCCAGAACTCCGAGGCATAAGATACAACTGGTCCCACCAACGCCATCAGATCATTCTTAATTGATGTACCAAAGGGCTGATTTATTTAAAGAAAATGAAATTGTTATTAATCTAGTGCGTTGCATTCAGGTTGGACAGCTGATGGTGGCAGAACATGTTTCGAAGTTTGAGACGAGTTTTGGCTTTGTTGCTCCATAAATGATGCACACCTCACGCTCGCTTTTGATTCAGCAATGAACCTGAGGATGACATTGCTAAATTGCCCCATTGCTGAAAGAAAATATTATAAATGTTGCTGTCTGCCTTCTCCAATCAAACGCATTGCTGCCATAGATAATATCATTTTCCGCAGAGTCCACAAAGAATCCAGCTTTTTAAACATTTTAAATTAAATCCTTTTGATGATACCGTGCAACGTCCAGCAAGATTGGTAACAAACTATAAAATATTATGTTGACACGAATATTTATTTAAACAATAGAAGTATTTGATTTACAAAGACCACCCCCCCCCCCCCTCAATAACAAATTGTTCTTGAACTGAAAATAACGTACCAAGATTTATGGCAAAGATAATTATATACTTTCTATTGAGCCAAATGTTGTTTTGCGGTAACATTTTTTAGCGAGTGGTTTTCATTTCGAAATAAGTTAAGGTGTCGGTAAACTCGGCAGTCAGAATTTATGTGCATTGCAGGGAAGAATTTTGAAAACGGGCTCTACCTCCGCACATTCGATTTAGTTTCTGTTGACATAAATATTTTCAGTTCCTTCTGGGGACACCTTTTTGTCATCCCTGAGCAATATTCCAGCGCAAATACACTTGTTTGTGTTCAAAACGGGAAGTCGATTTCCAATGAGGTAGAATAAGTTCAATTTAGCAACGCGGAACTTATTTAAAAAAACATGAAATGTCATTAAAACTCTCCCAGAAAGTTTACTACAGCACATGCAGAGGCCATATTCTAGCGAGCCAGCTCCGTTAAATAAGTCTGGGTGTTAATGGGAATGAATTGTTCTTGCAAACATTTGGAGTTGTCTGGGGAGACCGTGTTCACTTTAACATAGTTTCTTTAAAATGCTTGCCATAAAATTTATAGAGTATTTCCATGTATTTTAATCATCCTTAAAATTATCTGCCATCTTATATGCTTTTGTTTTATTGTGTAGCAAACTGACCAGTGAATATTCTCCCATCAGTTCATATCTGAAAGCTAGGAGCAGCACCAATCACAGTTTCCCAAAAGAAATGCAAACCTCCCACTGCAAAGCCTTTGGCAGTGTCTTAAAAACTTAATTGTAAAAAATCTGAAGGAATTTATCCGCATTAGAGCAAAATAAAAATGAGTGGAACCTGGAGCTGCAATGGGCCACCATATTGATTCTCATCAATGTTAGTGATAAAAACATTTATTGTGATAGTTGTCTCAGCTGTCAGCAGTTAACCTTCGCAACACTCATATCACCTGCTGTTGAATTATCAACCAACAATTTTGGCAAGTCCTGTCGTAGAGCATCAGTTGCTTGATTTATACACAAAGGGAAACTATTATTCAAGTAAAAAACATAATTTATCTATAATTTTCTGTGGAAAAGCACCATTATGTAATCACAATTAATTGTAGTGCAGCTTTAGCAAGTATTAGTCAAATGATAGAGTGCACAAGGTGAAAGTACAAACCTTCTTCACACTGATCATCTCCATTATCAATGTCATGAGAGTGCCCCAATGTGATGCAAAGCTGTAATGCCATGCCGCAAAACACAACAAATTGCATTTACATGGCACCTTCATCCTTGTGAAACATCTCAAGTTGTTTCACAAAAGTGTAATCAGACCAAAAATTGACATTAGGCCAGGTGGCCAAAAGCCAAAAGGAGTAGAGAGATAGAGAGGTGGAAAGAGTCAGGGAGCAAACTTAGCAGTAGTGATCCCATGTCCCTCATTGCTTCATAGATATGCTGGGACCCATGCTTCATTGCAAACACTCACATTGCAATAATTCTTTATGTCTTAGTGAAATTAGCACTTTCGTCATATAAACTGGATAGATGGTGGGCATGTGCATGACAGCATTTCCTCATACCAGTGAGACTTTATTAGCTGAAAGAGTAAAATTATTAAGAAGCTTATATAAGCATTTGTGTTCGCAAACCTATAAATTTCTGTTTTAGTGTAATTATTTTCAAGAAGTGAGACACATAAATAGATTACCTCCAAATGCCTCAAAGAAAATGTCTACCTCTAGCATGTAACATGAAGATCTGTGTGTGTTAAGCAGTAAGGTTTTGTTTGTAGGGGGAGATGCAGGAGATTTTGCACTTGCACCCATGAGCTGGCTGCACCTCTTCTAATCTTCTGGATAGCTAAGGTTAGACGTACATATAATAACACCAAACCCATTAAGTAAGACCTTGTAATGCTTAACATTCTATCCTGGAAGGCACAGACTGCAGATTGTCTGCTGGAGAGTATTGTTTATGAGACCACAATTTGCCAATCAGAACTTATGTTAAGAACAGAATTTTAGAATTGGGGCATTAATGTTAAGTTACATATGATGTCATCTATAAGGCCAGTTCTGCACACTCCCACACTCTTCACCCTAAAAAAATTAACAATTTCCACATCAATGCATTTTAGCAAAATGAGCACATTTAAATTTTCCAGCAAAATTTGACATGCTCAATTTTTAATGTTTAAGAGAGCTTTACATATTAAAATTGTGTAATCATTTTTCAAACTAAAAATGTCACCTACGCTGCATCAAATATTATAGTATTAACAAGATAATCAAAAACTCTGCTACAACTTCACATAAATGAACACAGCTTCAGTCATCTGTATCGATGTTATAAACTGAGTTTTATTATTGCTTTGTTACATAACGCCTTTGTATAATTGACATTTATTATTAAATATAACCAACACACAGTCCAAGTCCAAATAGCTTACATTTGCATTTGCTTTCCAAAGTTAGTTTTGCATCTAATATTTCTAAAGCAATAAATGTTTGAGCACAAGATGCACAAATGTACTAAACTTCTGTATGCTAAGAGAGGTCTGAACTCTTTGGGAACCAATAATTATTCTTCATTAATCTAACTAATTTTGCTATAGTGAACTTATCATTGTAAAGGTATGTTATGTTATTGTAGTTAATAACAATTGCATATTTTTATTCTCAGACATTTGGATCCAATATTGTTGTTGTATGAATAATAAAGGTTGATTTAATGAGTTTAATTCAAAATGTGGTTAGTTGTGTGATAGATTATTTTTTGTTTTGTGATTGATGTAATTGCAGATCTTGCAAGCAATGATGTTGGAGAGGATTATTGATGGCTTATTGATGGTTGATAGGGGACGTATCAACAAACTAGAATATATATACAATAGAAATCTTAATACAGAACAAACACAATATATTCTAACCCTTTGAAGTGCATTTTGTGTCCTGTATTCACTACAGTAAATATATGTTGGTGTATAGCAAAAATGTTTATTTTTTTGCCTATAAGCGTGGTGACATGGTGAAATGTTGGCGCAATAGCCCTTCAATATATTTGTGAGGAAGTTCTGGTATCTGGTCAGAAGTTTTTTTAATTAATGTGTTTGTGTGGCAGTGATAATGGTGGGAGGCAAGAAGATTCCTTTGAATATAGGAAAGTCAGTGGGTTTCTTTAATTTCCAGGATCTGGGCAGTTGTGGTGAAAGTCAATGAAACACTGATAGGGCTAGTTTAATAACAACACATGTTGCTAGTGTTTCAAGAAATATATCCCATCAAGAGTAACTGTATTCAACCAGTCAGAGTGTTGTATTTCAAATGGTAGATTGAGTAAGAATTAATCATTTTGAATGATTCACACTTAGGCTGGAACTTGGCTGCATTGAAATACTCTATTTTGCATACTGTTTCTACAGTTTAAGAAAGGTGGAAAGGCCTAAAACCTTTGGTTCTGCTGGGAGCATGTTACTTTTTTCCCACCAAAGATGTTTCATGTCAGTGCATTATGTACTTTAAGTAAGGGTTAAATATTAATTCCACAAACTACCATTTAAAATACATTATCAGAATGATTATATTATGTCAATTGAAATTAGGCCATGATGTATCCATACAAACTACCCTAGATGAATGTAGAGTTACATCTGCATGTGGAGTATTTTACTTGGGTTTTGATGTCAGCTGAATGGTGTAGACAAAAGCAGCAGGAATGAGAGGAGAAAAGAATATTGTCTTTGCGATTATTGTTCCGTAAGAAAAAAAGTTTCATATCTCAGGTGCTGCAGTTGATTGCCTTGTGAACATGTTAAAGAACACTGTGTCTCAGAGGACACACAGAATGGAACACTGTCCCTAGAGATTCCAATTTTGGCTGCTGTTGTGTTTTTTTTCGCTTCTGGGTCATCTCAGTTCCAGGTAGGTGACATTGTTGGTTTTAGGCTGTAATCATTTACTTGCTTGACAATAATGGTATTTGATGCATTGGCAGAAGAGCATCACAAATTACTAAATTTTCTGCTGATGAGATGCTTTGCGGTAGAATTATGCAAAAGCTTTATAAAATGGTTGAGGCGCCTAGTGTCCACAGTAACATTAATTGTACTAGTGTTCCCAGATCTGCACTAACAGTCAGTCAGGATTCTTGTATGATCTGCAAAAGCTACCATTTTATATTTTGCCAAGTAGCCTTTGACATGAGTGATAAACTGTTGAGCATTGTTGCTAATGGTCCAGGTATATATGGAGGAACAGTGCATAATAAAGGGATGACAAATTGTAAAAGGATTCAAATTGTAAAGACTGGGTTTACATAATTTTATTTTATTTACTTTTCAGTAGTTCTTGTTAATTTATGATTGTGATTGAAATTCAGCAATGCACTGAAAATTTTCATGAAGTCAGTTAAAATTGTCAAGATTTGAGTGTTTGTTTATTTGAATGGTAGGTTTCAAAGAGCTGCTCCTTTGACCAAAAGTACAGATTCACAATCATTTTGTTGCCCCAAGGATACAATAGTTTTGACTATCCATTGACCTAGAGCTATGAACCTGGTTTGTAGAAATCGTTATAATCCAGTCTGTTAAGTGCTGTGATAAGGCATTGTGTAAATATTTATGCACAATCAAATCACCTACAGCAAGTCTTTGGATGACACCTTATGTTGTATGTTGATAGACAATGATGTGTAGCAAGAATGTCTTAACAAATTTGTACAAAATTACTTTGTAATCCCTCCCTCCTCCCTTTTGCTATCTATCTTTAGACGTTTCAACTCCATATGACATTAGTAGTAACTGTGATAAAGACAAACACAGCATTATGTTCCTAATGAATCAGTATGAAAGTATAAATATAAATTACAATTACATATTCACCGCATTACTGAATTTCAATTTCAATCATATTTTTGCAAGAAGTGAAGAATAGCACCTCTAAAATATAAAGTTTATCCTCATGCCATAATTTAGCATTGTCCAGCTCAAGTGAACAAATTTACATAACACAATGTGTATGCCAATATGGTCTGCAGTAGCACAGGACGGGATTTAGCAATGCAAATTAACAAGAATTATCCTTAGTGCTCTGTAAAACCCAGGATTCCCAAAGCTGATTGTTCTCCAGTCACTCTACTGGAAAGTGTAGGATGTCAAGTCAGGACAGGATTGAGTCTGGCTGTGATGACACCCAATGTTCAATGTCTAGATTTAAACATTACGAATGACTGTTTGGGTCAGGTACTGGAATGTAGCCAGTCTGTACCTGAGGAAGCATAAACTATGTCAGAATCTTCATGAGCAGAGGTGAGATAAGTAAAAGGGAAAAATAGATTAGAGTTTATGTAAAACTCCAGATTATTAAAATTGACATTATCTCATGCAGCCTTATTCTGGGCCATGACCTCTTCCTAATTAATCACAGAATTACTTTTAAAGGCTATGACCATTTAATGCATACAATTCTTGACAAATACTGGACCTTTTTCTTGACCCTGTTGAGACCCAGTCCAGTAGTGGGCAGAAATTGCTTTGAGCATACAGAAGAGTTCATAGTTTCCTTTGAACCTGGAAACCAGAGAAGTATTTGGGTGTTATAAATTATTCTTTGGATGAAGTCCCTGTTCAGTCCTCCTCATACTTAACATCCAATACAATGAAAACTGAATCTAAACCAAATGGCTTCCTTCTGTGCCGTAAGTGACTCTATGACTCTATATGCGCCTTTGCATCTGAATAAAAGACCAATAAAGATTCAGGGGGAAAAGGTGTAAGACCCGTATACCTCAAACCAAAGGTTACCCTCAATGATACCAGGACAGTAAAGGGAGCAGACAATTTGGATAGCTTAACCAACCATTGTGCAAAAATGCACAATGAATTCGCTTCCTGGCTATGGGGAAGAACTGTAGTTAAAACAGGCAAATCATGGCCGTGTGAGGAATGAATCTGGTAAATGTTTTCCTCATGTCACCGAAGAGTATCTATTGTTTGAAATTTAGAAATCATTCTAGTGGGGAAGCTTCAAATGTGGTAGAACATTATTTTTGTACGTTTCATTTCCTTCTGTTTCAGTCTCCCCAAATCAATACCATTTAGTCACTAGCCATTAGGGGGTGCACTCCTCTTTCCTTTTGGAAAGTATTTGACCTCCAATTGACGTTTCTCCCATTGGCAAACCTGAAATTGGGAACACACTTGGTTGGATTAAATGTAATAACAACCTTGCCTTCCACCCCTCTGGGGTTGCTGTGTAAACAGCCCCTAAAAAGTTTGAGTCCAGAGTGCCTTGCTCGCTAACATTTTTTTCATTTCCTCCATGTGTGGAAGCACTTGGTTTTCACTCTACCTCCCCTTATTGGCATAACTAAGATTGGAAATTTGCCTTGTGGAATGTCTGAGGTATTTCCAATCCAAGTGGTTTGCAATTCAACATATTGAAGCTTCAGTATCCTATACAACAGTGCCATTCCATCAATCATCTCTTCATACACACTACTGTTACCTTATATTCATTAAAATTTCAGGTACCCCCATTTTAATACCATTCAGTTCTAATAGCATATTTTCAATACATTTTAAACTGTGGACTAAATTGTTCTTCTAAAAAGGCCAGTAAAGACCACAGGGTTTTAGTCAGTGAGGTCTGTAGTAATAGAGGTGAGTATCCAGTTGCATTAGAACATGGATTTTAAACTTTCTCAATAAATGGATAATCCAAATATAACATTTCTCTACTTGTTTTCTTCCCTCTTCAAAAGAAATGAAAATTGCTTGAATGTAAGGGTTGTTACTTAAGGATTAGCTGCTTGGGGATGAAAAGCATGATAGAAATCAAATAGTGCATTGACATAAAATTTTAAAACTAAGAATTTAAAGCTCACTTCACAAGCATTGACAGGGAAGCACACAAACATTGTTTTACTTTTTAACTGTCAGCTTGGTATTTCAGATTTATAAGTGGGAGAAATATTAAAATAATACATTTGTATAGTCATTGAAGAAGGAGGTATATCAGTATTTAACACCTGAATTGGGAAAACCTATAAAGATTTTATAGGGAAATATAGTTCTATTTGGGCTCTGTCATAAAATACAAGCAACTTTAGAAAATTAAAATATTTTTCAGAAACAAACATTTGTAGAGACCCAGTAAAATGAACTTTATCTTCGGCCTGCAATCCATCTTTCTACCTGAGAGAAAACAACTGTAAATGTTACAAACTCCAATATATCTTAGCTTATTGTCATCGCATCTCATCCATTGTCATGGTGGCAGTTTTAACATGTAAATTAATATGTAAAAACAATACACTTTGAATTGTTAGCAGAACACTGAGTATACCCAGAGTATGCTATTTATAATGTTTCTGTTGGGAGAAGCAACAACTCAAGTTTTGGTAATAATTGCAGTCAAGAATTAATTAATGGTTGATTTAAGAATGATACATTGGATGCAGGGGATATTTAATGTTTTGTAATCCTTTGTTACAAACCCAGAATAATTTCAATATTTTCCTGAACAACTAAATGTGCAGTGTAGTGACATAGCTGGATCACATTTTAGTACTGAAAACATAGATTTTTACAACTCGGCTAATCATTTTCTTTTTCCAAAGATTCATATATCTATCTATATTATAAATATTCTTGGTTAGTCAGGATGCTTAAAAACCAAGTTTCAAGTCTTGCTTTGTTTTCTACCGTGCACATAGTTAAACTTTAAAATACTTTTTTAAATCAGTCTTTGAAAAATACATTAAAAAAATCATTTTACTATTTATACAGTCTAAAGAGCTTAAAATACAAACTTGACCATTTGAATTTGTTAATGTGACACTTGTTAAAATTTGATCTTGGAGGAGCACACAGATGTGTATATGTACCTAGAGAGAGAGACACTATCATCATGAACAGCACAACAATATCTAATTATAGCATCAGGTTTAAAATACTCAAGCATTGGCTTGCAAAAATGTGTAATCAAATCATTAATACTCGTACTAGAATCACATGGAACATTCTTTGTATGCAATTTTTTCCAATACTATAGGAACAGGTGCCAAAATCCACTTCTTAACAGTACAACACTCAGAATTCATGTTAAGTGAGTATTCTCGCATGCTGATTTTGTAGAGTATTAAAGCATCCTGTGGATTGTTGAGCTACTTGCTACTTCCTGCATACAGAGTAACTGCCTTTCAAGAATTTATGGGTATCCATTCAACTGAGATTTGGAATATGCTGCGTTTAAAATCATTTGCTATACTTTAACATGATTAATAGTCTAACTAACTGTATTAGTGTAGTAATTGTGAGTCTGTAAGCCATTTTACAAAATTGCATAGCACAATATTTTAAATACAGCATCAATTATATGTTAAATATATTACTGTAAAATGATATATATCGCTAAAACCCAGAAAATGGAAGGTATTAGTTCCTTATTACTAACTGGTTATTTGCAGAGTCACTTGATACATACAAGCTTACTCAATGATTTGTCTGTGAGACAAAAGTAGATTAATCACTCTAGTGATCCATTTTCCCTGAGTAGGTTCTTTTCCACATTATTTTTGGTTATTCCTATGCCATCATGGACTCTAGGGTCTGTATTTACAAGGCAAGTGACATATATTTCTGTCCTGTGTCAGCCTACATTCATTGAAAATCACAACTGTAGAATGTATAACATTTTAGGAAAATGGGCCCAGAAGAATTTGCACAAATGAGGGCTCATGAAGATAATCCATTCACCCCACTCTACCCAGTCCAGTCTATGCCAAGTCCACCTGTACAGTTGCAGTTTTTGTGGCTTTCAAATGGACTTTCCCATAGAGGATGTGGCAGTGAATGTGTAAGGCGGTAAACCTCTGGTAACAAGGGTGAGCAATAATTAATCTTCCTTCTTATTAGTGATTTATTTCTACACAAAATAAACCTAAACATCATACTCTGACTATCCATATATCACTGAAGAGGTGTACTAAGAATGGATAAAATTGAACCAAATGAACATGACCTCAGAATTTTTAATTTGGGCCATTTCTATTTAATTTTTATAGAAATAAGTAATAAGCACAGTTTTCCTTTCCAGCAGAAATTACTCAGAGATTCACATCAGAAGTATATAGCAGCTTGATGCAAATCTCTTGCTTCACAGCCTAGGCCATGTGCAAAGTCAAGTATTGGGAAATTTTATTCTAAAACACATCAGGAGTAAAGGGGTAATATAGCCATTTTCTACAGTGCAGTTGCCAATTTCAAAACCATGAATTTTCAGTTTGACAATAAACATGACCTCAGAGTAATCACGAAGGGAGCCAGGTCGGGGTGGAGAATTACAGAGGTAGGAGGAAGATAACTGGGGCACCTAATTATTCATCAAGGAAACTAAGCAGAATTTAATAAAAGGAATTATTGTTTCATGCAACAGAGTGTTAGCATATGGCACAAACTACTACCCAGTACAGAGAATCAGCACTGGTTCAAACAGTGAAAAAAGGAAAAGAGCAGAGTTGTGATTCAATGGGAAGTAAAGGGATACTGACGTGGTGCCACCAGAATAAAGAAAGGTGAATGGCTTTCTTTTTGAGTACTAAGCAAGAATGAAAGCATTAGGATCCTCTGGAGAGGTAGTAACATGGAGATGTTGTAACATCATGGTGAAAGATTTTCTTATTGCGATATTAGGCACAACAAAATTGTAGAAATGGTTTTATTTCCACATAAACTGTAAATATTAAACAATTTGTTAGCTCGTCTTAGCAACTGATAACACGACTTAAATTGTATTAAGAAATCTTTGGTCCCCTCAAATTGGGAAAAGGGGGAGATAAAAGCAGGTAGAGGCAGAGATCGTAGGTTCAGTGAAGGGTGCAAAATGAGTTAGGATTTAAACTACAAAACTGCAGGGGCAAGCTATGACAAGCTCAGAAGTTGTAACATAAAGGAGAGTGAATAAGAGTTTAAATTAAGTAAGGTAACCTATGGTGTAGGGAAGCATAGTGAGTTCATTGTTTTGTCTTATTTTGTGAAAATATGTTGCGATTGAATTAAGTGAGCCTGATTATAACAGTTCTTTTGAATGTTCACTCGTTCCGAAATAAAACAGTTTTATGATTCGTATTTGGCTTTTTCTTATTGATTGCCCGATCTGGCAGTCTTTAAAGAAAAACTGATGAAATAAATGAATATTCAGTTTATATCATGAAAGGATGCTATTGTTTCACCCAAGGGCTACAGTGTTGCTTATTTAGATGTTGGGTCGTACAGGCACATCTCTGAATGTAGGAGGCTCAGATCATATACAGAGTGACAAATGCTGTTACACCCTAGAGAACATTTAAGAAAAGACCAAAACTTGTAATAATATCCATACCCAAACTGTAATGAAGCATTTGATTGGCACTGAATTTGGAACTACACAGCCAAGGATTTTTAGTTATCATCTTGAACATTTCTTGAGAGAAGTATAATTTCTCATGCATCTCTGTAAAGTAAAAGCTTCCATTGGAGAACTACAAAAAAACCCTCAGTTTTGGACTCCCATTCACATCCATAAAATAGCTGATGCAGGCTATTCCTAGAAGGTTAATTTTACATAATTCTGACTGCTCTGGTACACTGAATAGATTTCCAGAGAGAATCCTCTTTCTGAAGTCTTTTTATATCTTATTGGCCCCGTTTAATTCTCAACATTTCTTTTGTGCTCTGTAAACAGTCACTTCCACTCTCCAGCAAGTTTTTTGCCTTTAACAAATAATATGTCAAATAGCTAAACATTCCTCATAACCTGTGAATAACAGGTTATTATATTTTACTATATTTTAACTTAGATTTGGCACAAAGGACGCAAGTGAAACCTAAAATACAAGTGTGAGCAATGTTGCCACACAGACACCTAAAACGTGTTTATTACAGCAAGGGCAACCATGGTCTCTCTAATAAATTCTTTCTGATAATTTGAATTAAAATATGAAGTGTGGCCTATGAGAATAGCAGAAAAAGCATTTTCTGAACAACAAATTGTATTATAGAAAGCCATGCCTGGGAAGACGGTGGTGTAGAGGTAATGTCACTGGGCTAGTAATCCTGCAGCCCAAGCTAATGCCCTGGGGATGCATCTTCAAATCTCACCACAGCAGCTGGTGGAATTTAAATTCAATTGATTAATTTTTTTAAAAATCGGGAATTGAAAGCTTGTGTCACAAAACTACCATTGATTGTCATTAAAAATCCCATCTGGTTCACTAATGGTCCTTTAGCGGAGGAAATCTTTCCTTACCTGGTCTGGCCTACATGCGACTCCAGACCCACAGCAATGTGGTTGACTCTTAAATGCCCTCACAAATGGCCTGATAAGCCATTCAATTGCTTCAAATCACTATAGGAAAGTCATAAAGGAACGTAACTGGCTGGATCCCCTTGTTATCGACTTAGGCACCAGAAATAACAACAGCCCTGGGAGCTTGTGCCAAAATTTGGAGATTGGATTGTTCTACAGATAAGTTAAACAACAGCCTGATATAGTTATACCCACGGAATCATACCTTATAGCCAATCTCCCATACACCATCAACACCATCCTTGGGTATGTCTTGTCCCACCAGCAGGATAAACCCAGCAGATGCAGTGGAATAGTAATATATAGCCAGGAGGGATTCGCCCTTGGAGTCCACAACATTGACTCTGCACCTCATGAAGCCTCATGGCATCAAGTCAAAAATGGGCAAAGAAACCTCCCACTGATTACCACCTACCGCTCTCCCTTCGCTGATGAATCAGTACTCCTCCATGTTGAATACCACTTAGAGGGAGCACTGAGCATGGAAAGGGCACAGAATGTACTCCAGGTGGGACTTCAATATCACCAAGAGTGGATCAGTAGCACCACTACTGACAGAGCTGGCCGAGTCCTGAAAAAAAAAATTGCCATACTGGGCCTATGGCAAGTTGTGAGGGAACCAACAGACGGAAAAACCAACTCGACCTCACTCTCACCGGTCTACGTGTCGCAGATGCATCAGTCCATGATGGTCTAGGTAGGATTGATCACCGCACAGTCCTTGTGAAGATGAAGTCCTGTCTTCACATTGAGGATACACTCCATCATGTTGTGTGGCACTACCGCCATGCTAAATAGGATAGATTCAGAACAGATCTAGCAACTCAAAACTGGCCATCCTTGAGACACTGTGGGCCATCAGCAGCAGCAGAATTGTACTCAACCACAACCTGTAACCTCATGGCCTAGCATATCCCTCACTCCACCATTCCCAGCAAGCCAAACTTCAATGAAGAGTGCAGGAAGGCATGCCAGGAGCAGAACTAGGCATGCCTAAGAATGAGGTGTCAACCTGGTGAAGCTGCATCACAGGACTACTTGCATGCCAAACAGCGTAAGCAACATGCGATAGCCAGAGCTAAGCAATTCCACAACCAATGGATCAAGTCTAAGCTCTGCAGTCCTGTCACATCCAGTCATGAATGATAGTGAAAAATTAAACAACTTATAGTAGGGGGAGGCTCCAGAAGTATCCCCATCCTCAATAATGGGGGAGTCCAGCACTTCAGTGCAAAAGACAAGGCTGAAGTATTTGCAACCAGTTTCAGCCAGAAGGGTTGAGTGAATGATCCATCTTGGCCTCCTCCTGATCACAGGAATCACAGATGCCAATCTTCAGACAATTTGATTCGCTCCATGTGATGTTAAGAAACAGCCAAAGGCACTGGATGCTGCGCCGTTAATAAAGCATACTGTATCCTGGACTTTATTAATAGGGCATAGGGCATAAGAGCAGGGAGATTATGCTGAGCTTATATACGACACCAGTTAGACCTCAGCTGGAGTATTGTGTACAGTTGTGGGCGCCACACTATGAGAAGAATGTGAACACATTGGAGGGAGTGCAGAAGAGGTTTACAAGAATAGTTCCAGAGATGAGAAACTTCAGTAATGAAGATGGATTGGAGAGGTTGGGACTGTTCTCCTTGGAGAGGAGAAGGCTTAGAGGAGATTTGATAGAGGTGTTCAAAATCATGAGGGGGGCTGGTTAGACTAGATAGGGAGAAACTATTCCCGCTCGCAAAAGGATCGAGAATGAGAGGGCACATATTTAAAGTGATTTGCAAAAGAGGCGAATGCGATGTGAGATAAACTTTTTCATACAGCGAGTGGTTTGAGCCTAGAATGCACTGCCTGGAAGTGTGGTGGAGGCAGGTTTAATTGAGGCATTTAAGAAGGCATTAGATGACTATTTAATAGAAACAATGTTCAAGGGTACGGGGAAAAGAGTACGAGGAGAATGGCACAGAGTCATAATGCTCATTCGGAGAGCTGGTGCAGAAACCATGGGCCGAATAGCCTCCTGCGCCGTAACATTCTGTGATTCTGTTCAGTACCATTTGCAACACCTCAGAAACTGAAGCAGTCCATGCTAATATGCAGCAAGACTTGGATAAAATTCAGGCTTGAGCTGATAAGTCACAAGTAACGTTCAAGCCAGGCAATGACTATCTCCAACAAGAGTGAATCCTACCATATTCCCTTCACATTCAACAGCATCGCTATCATTGAATCCCCTACTATCAACATCCTGGGGGTTACCATTGATCAGAAACTGAACTGGTCCAGCCATATATATGTGGCTACAAGACCAGGTCAGAGACTGGGAATCCTGGGGCGAGTAACTCACCACCTGACTCCCCAAAGCCTGTCCACCATCTTCAAGTCACAAGTCAGGAATATGATGATGTACTGTCCACTTGCCTGGATGAATGCAGCCCCAACAACACTCAAGGAGATTGACACCACCCAGGACAAAGCAATCTACCCAATTGGCACCCCATTCACCACCTTAAACATTCATTCCACCACCTTCCAACATCCACCACTGGTGCACAGTGGCATTAGTGTGTACCATATTCAACATATATTGCAGCAACTCACCAAGGCTTCTTCGACAGCACCTTCCAAACCTGTGAACTCTACCACCTGAAAGGACAAGGGCAACAGGTGTATGAGAGCACCACCATCAATAAATTGTCCTCCAAGCCATATTCCATCTTGACTCGGAACTACATTGCTGTTCTTTCAATGTGGCTGGGTCAAAGTCCCGGAACTCTCTTCCCAGCAGCACTGTGGGTCTACCTGCACCAGTTGGACTGCAGAAGGTGGTTCATCACCACCTCCTAAAGTAGAAATAGAGATGGGCGATAAATGCTGGCCTTGCCAGCGGCACCCAGATTGCATGAAAGAAGAAAGAAAGATCATGTATTGCCTTTCTGCCAATATTATTGCCAGGATGTGATTGCTCTTGCGATCTTCCATTAGCCTTAATTAATAAGGGTTATATACTCCCTGAATAAAAATCACAATAGAATACTAGATAGAAACAAAATCTGAAGAGGCAGACTGCATCTGATCTGAAGTTGGAAAGTTTGAATTGATCTGAAAAATCTATTATTCCCAGTTTGACTTGGGTTAAGCTGGTCCATTTAAAATAGAGAGAAGGAGCAATATAATTTGGCATATAGTTGATGGCCTTTTGTTTATTGTGGCATGTACCAGAGCTGGGAATGACTAGAAGGGTAGACCTTTTTTTGTCAGTGACGGTTTATGGGTTTGAGCAAATCTTTAAGGCAATTAGTTGATGTTCATCCATTTTTCTTGATAATATAGGGGGTGATGAGGATTCTGCTTTAGTCTTTAGTCTTTGACAGTCTGGTGGTGGTTATGTATCCTTCCCCCCGTGATTTAGTAGTGGTATATGTCTGAGATCATAGTAATCTAATAGAGGCTCATGCTGCTCACCCATTGCAGTACTTTGCAGCGTTCAAGCTTCGTATTCAGAGGATGCACATTTCGGACAAACTGAATCCTCAATGGATGTATCCAAATATTGATCAGAATTTATTTCCTTACTCTGTGTTGATATTGAATGGCCTGTCATAATTAATATATTGACCCCATAAGAGGGACAATGTGATGTTTAACATTTATTTGTCACATCCTATTGTGCCCATTCTCCTGAAGACCATTTTTATAATTTTTTGTACTATGACAATTTCTATTTCTTTATATAGAAGTGTGCCAAATATAATTAGAGGTAAAATGACAGGTCTGTGACAGAAGCCACATTGTATGCTTGCAGTGTTGTATGGCACAGACTGAGAGCTCAGAGCAGATTTGTCGGCAGAGCTACTCACTCTATTTCTAGCTCAGGGAAGTTGTCAATCCTGACTGTAATGTGTTCTGAGGGGATACCTGTGGTGTCAAAGAAATTTGTATTATGTATTTCCTCTTTAAATTACACAACCTGTCACAGGAACTTATAAAGGCACTATGTGTACCTGAAAACCAGGCACATTTCAAGTACCATTTAACGCCTTCACATAATGGGTTCATTTGTTACACTCCCAGGGTCAGCCTTTAGTATAATCCCAGTTCCTTAAATGAACACTGGCCAAGAACTCACATGTGCAGTAATATACTCTTATATCATCACTATTAAATTTATCTTGAAAAGCTCAAAGTACTAAGAACTGCTGAAATAATTCTTTTGCAGACTTGGCTGTTAAGCTTGAGCGAAAACACAATCTTATTTACAGGAGAAACATAGAAGAATATCCTTGTTGTGTACATAGCTGCATGGCATATTTTAACCTTGCTTTGAAACATTTAATAAAAGCTACAAACATAATGCATAAATGAAAAAAAAATGGAATTAAAGCAGAGACACATCACCTGGAAAACAAGTTATTGAAGAAAATTAAGAAATTTGCAAGGGAATGTATTTCTCAAGCAGTGTGAAAATATAATTGGTTATCTTAGTTGGATTTGGTGCAACATCTACTGTAAGGGTTAATCATTGCAGTAGTTTGCAAAAACTTCATGATCTCAAGGGAAGTTTTCTTTGGACTACTGTGCATAGTATGGGGTCAGTTGCCCTGTCCTGCGGTCAGGCAGGTCATTTGATAATAGCACTTTGAGACTTAAACTCCTTTGAGACACTACTGCCAAGCCAATCATGATGTCTATTGTGTCTATATTTCTGTGGGATTACTTCACTGGTTAAAGCAAGGAGGCCATAGTAAATAATTGGATAGATAGTTCAAAGCTGTGATCAGTGGGAGTTTACATGGTAATAGCAATGCATACTTTGCCAGATCCACACAGCATTTTCACGGGACACTTGTTCTTAGCAGACTGTAAAAGAGAGCAAGATACCAGCACAATTTCAAATTGAGAATGCTGGTGAAAGATGGCCATTATTCATACTGCTGCAGGAGCTACGAAGGTATATAAAGCAACCATTCATGAGATTAACCACTTAAAACAGAAATAAAAAAATACAAATACTCTTCAGTTTAGTTGTGCAGATAAAAAATTACTGGACAGTAATAGTGATGCCTGCTATTATATGTTTGATTTTATTAATGGCCCGATGTTGTATTCCACTTCCTTTGTCTTTCCTTCCATCCCTTTCTTTTATTTCATGAAATAGTTGAGTTTCACCTGGTGAAGGTCACTGCCTGAGATAATTTGAACAAGATTTAAAACTATAAAAAAAAATCAATAAATGGTGTTCAAGCTGAAGGTTTTTTTGTGTAAGGCAGGGTGCCAAGGTTCAGAGGGCAAGTACCGACCTCCTCTCACCCACCCTGCTGCAGGACTAGGCACTCCCTAGGTCTCAACTCTCCAGGGACAGTATAATTTCTGTAAAGCTTGATGTAACCCATACATCACTGTCTCCCATACTAGGTGTAAAATTAAACTCTAATGTATAAAGTTAAACCAAAAATGAGAGAAAAATTGGCAGGAGTGTGAATAGGATTATAGTGGACCAAACACAAGGTGGGGTATTGCACCTTGTAATTTATATGTGTGGGCCACCAATGCATTGATAATACATATTAAAGCATAGTAACGTACAAACTGACTAACAGAACAAATCAATGTCAGCTAGATGGAGGTGATATTAGAATAAAATGTCTACAGTTGTTGGAAAGAGTAATTTTTAACTGTAGATAAAGAACAATGTAATTGTTACAATCTTCTTTAACTCCTACTTACCCAGTTAGGATAATTTTAAGATGTAATCTTTGAATCAATGATTTTTTTTCCTGTTCCTCTTCTCCAGAAGGCATTGAGTCCATGCAGACATACCAAAGGTGTCTGTTGCCCTCTGGTATGTCATCCAAGTAGCCATTATCCAGTGACTGTCAGCTGACTATTAATCATAGCGGGCATTACAGTTGAATCCAACTTTCTCCTCACTTGACATCCACACACAGTTACCTCCATTGTGGGGGAGAGGGGAGGGGGAGTTGGGGGTCACTGAATAACAATCAGAAACAAAAATCCCAGAAAACTTTTAATTCTCAAACCCAGGTGTGCTGAGGCCAGTTTTAAGGTTCAGACTAGTGTGGTAGCTTGTAAGGACAGAGGGGGTTCAAGGTCAGAGTTGTTTGAGGAGAGGATTGGTAATGTTAGCTTTGAAAGATTGATGGACAATACCTGATGGGAGAGAACAAGTTACAATGTCAGCACTATGGGGACCAGGAGGATAATTTGCATGGTCAGCGGTTTAGTGGGAAGGCGATCAAGAGAGCAGGAGGAGGGTCTGGACATGATGAGCTTGGAGAGGGCATGAGAGGAGATAAAAGGGAAGCTAGAGAAAGATGTGGGTACATGATTTAGAAAGATTGAAGCTTAGGAAAGGCTTGGTTTGCTGGGTAAAAGAAAGGCAGTGATGCGGTAGATGTGGCTGAATGGATGGACTCAATCTTAGTAACAAAGAAGTCCTGAAGCTCCACACAGGTGTTATTGGAGGTGAGGGTGTAGAAGGCAGTGAAATGAACTTTTAGGACACCTGTTGGGGGGGGGAAATTCCGTTTTTATTCTTGCTTTTCAGGTGATCTTAAATTAATGAACAGTTTTGGCAAAGGAAAGCAATTATTGTTTGTTTATTGATTATTGTTTGATATAGTCTAACCAGTTTTCTATTTCAGAGAGCCTGGTGGTGAAGGGGAGAACTGGAACCTAGGGTGCAATTTTCTGTTCTGGAGACCAAGCCTGGTGGCGGGCAGAAAAGTCGCCATGATTCCTATTGGGCGGCAGGGTGGGTGAACACGCACGATCTTCCCCTTTTAAGCTAATTCATTATTAGGAGCTCAGCAAATTTTGTGGCGGGGGCGAGCAGAAAGTCACCCTCCCCACCTTTACCTCATGGGGTCAAAGATCTTGGGGCCATATTTAAGGGGCAGGTGGGCATACGTTCACTCATTGCAGGCCAGGAGCTCCGCATTACTCCTCCAAAGTCCTTGCAGTCGTAGCCCCTACTGGAGAAGCTGGCAGATGTGAGCAACCACATCCTCGGACATAGGAGGGCACTTCTGGCATTGCCTCTTGCACATCTTTAGATAAGAGCACTGCCGATGGTACACCCATTATCGGGTCACTGCTCACCATTGCAGTGTTACATGTTACTCTTGACCTTATGAAGGCTCCATTGCCTCTTGCTGTTCAGGCCCTTGCTTCTCCAGGCCCTGTGCAACTGGTGACATGCCCTCAATCTCCTCATCTGGATGAGAGCTGTTACCAAGTTGCTTGCAGCCTGCATTATTGACGCCTCACTGGCTGTGTGAATGAATTGAAGTGATACATTAAGTGAGCATGTCCTTTACAGGTTGCCCTGCATCTTAAAGCCAGCAGGCAAGTGCTAAGCTCTTCACCTGGCTTCCGCCTAGACATCATATCTCCACCCCACTCTTCCAGGTAAAGGACATCCTGGAGAACCAGAGATGGGAGTTCCTCCTGTTCATACATGAATGCATATAGAGACATGGCTCTCAGCACCCTGGTGAAAGAGCAATGTGCAAGGAACCTCATGCAGACACTTTCCCTCTTGTCTCCACTGTCCTTGAAACTCTATAGAGAGACCATTGCCTTGGCAGCATGGAAAGACTAATCACACGACCCCTTGTCAGTCATGACCATTCACCCAGGAAGTTGGAGGTTTGGAGTCATGAGTTGGCTGCCCTCCACCAACCATGCCCCTTGGAGGCAACCATCTCCCTCCTTCCCTCCCTCCCTTCATCCTTGCCTCTGACTTTAGCCAGTGGCACATGGCACAGAATGACCAACACACCTTGCTGGGAACTCAATGTAAAGAGACCCATTGCCAGAAATTTCCTCCCATCGGGGGGTTGTGTGGTGGCGGGCGCGAACCCGATCGGCGCACTCCTCCATTTTATGTGGGTGGGCCAATTAAGACCTATCCAGCGTGACGCTCGCCCGGAAGCGCTGAGCGCTCCCTGTGCAGGAGGGGGGGATTCCCTGAGTGGTTCCCTGCGCTCTTTCGTGCATGCATGCAGAAGAGCGCAGAATCCTCCCTGAGTCACGGAGGTGCCTCAGGGAGATTTTTTTCAGTGTTAAACTTTTAAATAAAGGATTTTTAAACTTTTAAAACATGTCCCCTCATGTTACACTATCACATGAGCTGGGACATGTCAAAGAATAAATGTAAAATTTTTATTAGATTTTAAAACAGTTCATGAAGCCTCATCCTGCCTGTGGATGAGGTTTCATAAAAAATGCGAAGGCTGCCTGGGCTCTTTGCCTGCCCGCAACCTTAAGGTTGGACAGGCAGCTCATTAAATTGAGTTAATTAGGTTTTAAATGGCCTTAATAGGCCTTTGACAGATTGGCGCGCGCGCAGCCAACTTGGCTGCGTGCCCACTGAACTGAAAATCTAATTGACGTGCGGTGATGTTGGGACACCCGCCCAACGTCACCATGTGTCATTTTACGTGTCGGCGAGTGGGCCCTGTCCCCCGCTCGCTGACGGGAAAATGCTGCCCCATGTGTTGGGAACAAACCTGCTGCAATGCAGGCTTCACCAGAGAGCGGAGAACACAAGTGAGCATCTTTGACATCCAGTTGCCTCATAATTATTAGCATGTCCCTTTAGTTGTCCCCTTACTTGAGGAAGGATGTAGTTGCACTGGAGGTGGTTCAGAGGAGATTCACTAGATTGATTCCAGAGATGCGGGACTTGTCTTATGAGGAGAGATTAAGCAGTTTAGGCCTATACTTGCTAGAGTTTAGAAGGATGAGAAGAGGTCTAATTGAGGTATATAAAATGCTAAAAGGGATAGACAAAGTAGATGTGGAGCGGATGTTTCCCCTTGTGGGGCATTCTAGAACAAGAGGCCATTGTTTTAGGCTAAGGGGTGGTAGATTTAAATCAGAGATGAGGAGGAATTATTTTTCTCAAAGACTCATGAATCTGTGGAATTCACTACCTCAGAGTGCAGTGGATGCCAGGACGCTGAATAATTTAAGGAGGAGATAGACAGATTTGTAATTACTAACGGGTTTTGGGGAGAGGGCGGGAAATTGGAGTTGAGACCGAAATGCGATCAGCCACGATCGTATTGAATGGCGGGGCAGGCTCAAGGGGCTGAATTGCCTACTCCTGCTCCTAGTTCTTATGTTCTTAAGTTGGCCACTTGTGCTGACCTTGAACCCCACCCACCCAAAGAGACACTCCTTCCACTTCGAGGATTCACACATCCAGAGCAACTGTGTTGTCAAGAATAGCCCTGAGAAAATGGTGCATGTAACTTTTCTGACATGCTCCGCCACCTTCTACTGTTCCCCTGTCACCCACCAACTTCCACCCAGCATCATAGACCCACCCAATATCACCACTTCTTGCCCTTCTGTTGCCCTTGAACCTCCCCCCATTACCCTGGAACATATTATGATCCATCTTGGCATGTCTTCCCTCTCCTTACAGCTAACACCTGTTACCATCCCCATGCCCACCCTGACCCTGCCCCTGCCCCTGCCCATTTCCAAGCCACCTGTCTTGTCCCCCTCCGTGACCCACCTGACTTCACCTACCAGACTCTCACCCTGGACCTTCCACCCTACCATATCCCACCTCCCCCTCTGAATGTGGTTGTTCCCTCCTACCACCAGCACGCTAAGTTCTGTTCCCAGGACCCCACCATCAACACCACTGACCCCACCCTCTAAGACACTTAAAGGTAGATGAAAGCAGTGTCTATGTGCCTCAAGGTGAAGTGAAGTTCACCAGGTGCATGCGTCTTACATACAGTTGGGAAACAGACTGTTCTAATAATCTGCTGGTGGAGCACTTAATTTGGAGGGAATATGTAATTCTGGCAAAGTAGCCTTTTAATGAACATTCAAGAGATGCAAATAAATGCAAATGTGATTCCCAACATAGATCAGTGGGAAACTTGAGCCGCGTTTAAGCTGCTATCAAAGTCGGGAGAACAAAATTCCAAACTAATTTCCCACCAGCAGGAAATAGATCTTTGCCATCATGCCAGATTTTGTGCCCCCACCCGCCACAATCCCCGCTATTGATGGAGCAGAAAATTCTGCCCCTAATCTTTATACACTTGATAAGCTTTTATTTTGTTATGGACAGGGTTGAGAGAGAATTGAAATCCTACTTCCCTTCCCTTAATGTTGGTAATCAGAGTGTTTTTTGAAAAGGAATATTTCTGTGTTTCTCAGCCCCAGAGTGTGGGAGTCAATTGAATAACCAGCAACAAGCTTTCATGGAATTAAATAAAGAGGATTATTTATTCACGCATTCACCCCAAAAGTCTAACGCTATGTCACTCACTCTCACACACATACTCAAGAGAAAATACAGTTAGAGGATAGTTAGAGGATAGTGCACTTTCACCAATTACAACACAAGGAACAGTTCAGAGTTCATGTGTTTGGCTCATTTTAGGAAAGGAACATACGTTGCAGACCCAATGAAAAAGGTTTGTTCACTGTTGAAGCGTAGTCTAGCTGATTTCAAAGGTCTGAAGCCTTTGCTACACATGAAGAAATGGGATGGGTTATTCACACCTGCTTATGATGAACTGGTTTCTCTGCAGCTCCCTTTGTTAAGTTTTGGATTTGGAGCCAGGGAGTCTGGTGGCCCATTGAATTTGAGTTTTGGATAAATGCACAAATAACAGAATGTTTGAATTCCATAGATGGTTTTCATCTTTATATATCCATTCGGGGGAGATCTCCTGTCCATGTTCATTAAATTAGAAACTTTCTAGAGACTTGAGGCAGAAATTGTAAAAGCCATCTGATCCTTGGCAGCCATGTTAGGAGCCTTTCAGGTCCATTTTAAAAGAAAGTTAGTTCTGGAAGATGCTAAACCAATTACAGTTTGCATTTTAAAAGTTAGGGTTAAGACATGCCTCTACTGGGCATGACAATTTACAGAAATACACATTAGAAACATGCACTTCCAAACCAAACAACCATTGTTTCAGCTTGCTCCATTATTTGGAGCACAAATGAATACCTAGTTAATGCCCACCACCTGAATACATTTAAACACTCAATTAATATACAATTAACAACCAGATCTGGCGATGGCAGGCAAAATCAGTTATGCAGCATATACAGTCAAATCTGCATGCATAGAACATGAAGGGCCGAGAATGTGAGAGATGTAAGGTTGTGGTTCCACAGACCAAAACCTTCAGAAGTATCTCAGTGAGCAGATACCCTGAGGTTAGACAGTTTGAAGTTTGAAAGTGCAGTTGTCAGTGACTTATGAGACGGTTTTTTTCCAAGGGTATCATATAAAATGCAGGGTTGGAAGGGGATAGGGAATTCGGGTAGTGATGGAAATGGCAAGAAATTGCCTTGCCTGTGATCAAGATGATAGGGGGAGAAAAGGTCAAATGAGATATCAAGGTCCATAAACATGAATTGCATGGAATATACAGCAGAGAAACTATTTGGCCTGTTATACTCCAGACCATTATGCTCTACTCAACCTGGGTATGAGAGTTGACATAGAGGGAGATGTAAAATGAAGACTGAAGGGCAACGACTTCAGTGTTGAGATCAGTTAACTCAGCACGGGCTGGGAATTAAACTTGAGACTTCCTGCTCTTTATGGCTAGCAACTCACTGGGGACACTCACTGACTCATTGGGAGAAATCAAGACATTTTAAATAAAATCTTTCAAAGCCATTTTTTTTCAAAATCAGATTAACTTTTTAATTCCAATTGATATATTTTGAAATAAACAATTTTACGAGTGAGAAATATGGATCATTTGTGTTCTTTTTTTAGAGCTTCAAAATGGCATCTGCAATGTTTGCACACGGCGGTGCTGGATGCAATGTTGGTGAAGGTATTAGAGCACACGCAGTGAATGGCCACCAAAAGTGTGCCGAGCAGGCAGATCATGACATGAATTAGCGTGTAATACTGCTTTGATGCCAGTGATCCATTGTGGAGCCCAACCCTCCAACTAATGCCCTCCCTTAATTAAATGCATAATAAATTAAATAAATAAAGCAAGTTTAGCTAGAGCTGACAGTGCAGGCGGTGTTCCCTAGAAATATGTGAAGAGCATTGCAATCCCGGAGAACCACTTCTGCACCTGGAGGAATTTCAGCTCGGAGTTGTTGAGATGGAGTCTAAATTGCAGACATTGCAGGATGACAGGCAAGTGGAGAGTTACACTGACATTTTGACCCGGGAGGCAGTCATACCTCTTAGGTTAGGTGGTGGTACAAGTCTGGTTCATGGTCAAGGGTAGGAAGGCTATGACTGAGAGTCAGGTGGGTAAGGGGATCCCTGCTGGAGGAGCCTCAGCCTTTTCCCTTATCAAACAGATATAAGGTTCTTGCTGCTTGTGTAGATAAGGAAAAAGTCTGCAGGTGGTTGAGCAAACTGACCATAACACCATCGTGTGGGAGGCCATTCAGTTGAGGGGAGTGTAAAGGAATGCGGGAGGAGATTGCATTGTCAGGGAGATGGATATCGTTCTCTTCATCCATTCTGACCAGTAGTTCCGAAGGTTGTGTTACTTCCCCGATGCCAGAGTTAAGGACATTGCCTCACAGCTGGAGAAGAACTTGGCCCGGGAGGGGAAAGTTTCAGTTGTCATGGTCCATACAGGAATTATAGACATGGGTAGGACTAGGAATGAGGTTCCATGCGGGAATTTAAGGACCTACGGTACAAGTTAAAGTGCAAAATCCCATAGGTAATAATGTCTCGGTTGTTACCTGAGCCCCACAGAGATTGGCAATGGGACAAATAGATGAGAAGGTTAAATGTGTGACTGAAAGAATGATGTGGGAGGCAGGGGCACCAGCACTGGCACAGGGGAAAGAGGGAACTGATCCATTGGGTCGAGATCCATTTAAACCAAACTGGGACCAGTGTCCAAGTGAACTTAATAATGAAGGAAATAGTTAAGGCTTTAAACAAAAGAAGAGGTGGTACGAGGATTCAGGAAAGGGTAAATTCAAAAGCATTAAGAGAAATATCAAGACAATAAAGCAGAGTAGCAATTCAGGTAAAAATAAACAGAGTGGGTCAGGAAGGGACATAAAGCTTAACAAATAGGACATTAGTGGCGAGGGTGACATCAGGAAAAAAATAGAAAAAATGTTAAAGCTAAAGTATAAAGCATATTCAAATATAATATTTGAATGCTCGAAGCATTCACAACAAAATAAATGAATTAATAACAGGTAGAAATAAATGGGTTTGATTTAATAGCCATTACAGATTCGCCGGGCAGAACTTTTAGCCCTTGCTAGCAGCAAGAACAGAGGTGGGTGGGCACAGAATCTTGCACTGCCAGCCTGCATGCTAGTTCACTGGCTCCATCCTGCCCCAGAGCCATTGTCCCGGAGGCAAGATGGGGCTGGGGTGTGGCAAAACTACCCGCCCATAAATGGTGGTTAACCTTTTAAGCTACTTACAGGCCTGTTAACACCTCTTGGGCCCTGCAGGCGGTGGGGAACAGTTTAGCTTCCTGGAGGTGGACTCCTGGCAGCAGACCAGGTGGCCAGTGCTCCAGGCAGGTTTAGAGACACCCCCCGCTGTCTTTCTGGGAGCAGCAGCAGCCGCAGACTGTGCCGTGGAGGGGCTCCCCTCTCCTGTACCCAACAGCGGTGGCCCAACTGTAAAGGTCATTTTAAAAATTTTAAATTTAAAAAATTTGGGGCTCCATCTCCTTCATTGTCTTGAATAGCATCCTGCTGCTGCTTTCAAGCTTTGATTGGCTTCCCCATTCCAAGGGCCCACTTAAGGGTGGCAAGCCCGTCTTCTAGCCACTAACTGACCAAATGGGAGAAAATCACGAGTTTCTGTTTGCCACACAATGTGGACATCTGACCTGTAATTGAGCCTGACAATGGAGTTTGAAGTCTGTGACCTAAATCCTGAGTGACCAACATGAAATATTCCAGAATATTGACTTTTAGAAGTGATGGACAAAAATGAAAAGGAATGGGTCTAGCCTGATAATAAAAAATGTGATAAAGACAGTTAACAGAAAGGATCATAGCTCAGAAAATCAAGAATTAGAATCAGTTTCGATGGAGCTAAGAAACAAGAAAAGGGCAGAAACATTGGTGGGAATAGTTTATAGGCCGCCTAACAATAGTTGAAGTGTCAGCTGGAGTATAGATCAGCAAATTAGAGAAAGGGAATACAGTATTCATGGAGAATTTTAATATTCATATAGATTGGACGTACCAAATTTGCAGTGGAAGATGACATAATGGAATGCATTCAAAATAGTTTTCTAGATCAGTTTGTTGAGTTATCTATTAGGGAAATGGCTCATTTAAATTGATTGTGCAATGAGACAAGGCTCAATAACCTTGTAGTAAAGGAGTTCCCTGAAAGGAATTACCATAATATGATAGAATTTAACGTTGAGTTTGAGAGTGATTTAGTTAAGGCCGAAGCTGGGCTCTTACATCTAAATAAAACAATATATGTAGATATGTGGGGCTAGTTAAAAGATGTAATGGTCAGTCAGCAATGCCAAACATTTAAAGAAATGATTCATGATTCAAAATGAATCTGTATACCTTAAGGAATACAGGCGTCTTGGAAAAAGTGGTCCAACTTAGGCGAACAAGAGAAGTTATGGATAGCACTCGATTAAAGAAAGAGGCTTATAATCTTGTCAAAACAGTATTAAGGCTGAGGATTGAGAGAGCTTTAGAATTCAGCAAACAATGACCAAGAATTTAATAAAGAGAGAGAAAATAGAATATGAGAGTGAACTAGTGTGACATAAAAATAGATTGTAAAAGCTTTTCTAGGTTTGTAAAAAGGAAGAGATGAGCGAAAGTAAACATGGTTGTATTAGAGGTAGGAACAGATGAAATTATGATGGGGAATAAGCAAATTGCAGAGACGTTAAACAAATACCTTCATTTGTCTACATGGTAGAAACTGCAAAAGACTTTCTAGAAACAGTGTGAACCAAGTGAGAATGAGGAACTTAAAGGAATTAGTATTCGTAAAAAAAATAGTAGCGGAGAAATTAATGGAAATAAAAGCCAACAAAACTCTTTGTCCTTCTGGTCTATATGCTAGGCCTGAATTTTGTAGATGTGTGCACGCGATCTGCAGGCCTGGAAGCAGCTGTGATTGCGCTTCCACCCGGGAATATCAAAACCACGTGATTTCCCACTGGCTGGCCATTTAAAGCCTGCCAGCGTGAAACGTGCCCCCACATTGGAGAAGGGCTGCTGGCAGGGGTGGGAGCGTGGTGGGCACCAGGTCCAATGGGGACCCAGCGGGGGTTTTTAAAATAGCTGAGACAGCACGCTGATGGCTGCCAAGACTGAAGGCACAGGCAGCTGTCCAAATCTGAGCTGAAGGTATGGCAAAAAGACCCACTTGACATGCCAGGCGGGAGGGCAATGCAAGTGTGCACCCTGCCCCCGCTTCTCGACAAGGGTTTACGCACTCTCGGGGAGGCAATGAGTGCCAAGCGGGTCATCCTGATGCCGTGGGATGGCAAGGGGAGGCCACCCCGCCAAACAAAGAAGACTTGAGCAGAGATGGCAGTCCAGGTTAGCGAATATGACGTGATGCATGTCACTTGGATTCAGCGCAAAAAGGTTAATGATCTTCTGCACTCTGGAAGGGTGCGTACCAATTTGGCATGGTACTGTGCAGAGAACAAAGAACAAAGAAAAGGCACAGGAACAGGCCCTTCGGCCCTCCAAGCCTGCGCCGATCATATTGCCTGTCAACTAAAACATTTTGCACTTCCGTCTTGAAGTCTTGAAGGGTGGTGTCCTTTGTGGTGCTCAGGGGTGTAAGATTCAGAGTAACAGAAGGGACATATACCTGCGCCTGATGAGGCTGGGTGATTAGACTGGGTGCATATAAAGGTCAGATGTGCAAATATGACAGGCACTTCACCCTGTTTCCCTGGGGTGGCGGGGGGTGAATGGGGGCCATGAGCCTGGTATAGTGCTGCAGGTGGAGGGTGGACAAATTAATGGACCTTTGTCCGTATAGGAGAAGAGAAGCCATACTGCCGCTTAGCGCACAAGAACAGGTGGTAGGGTGGCCAACCTGCTCATCCTGAGCAAAGGTGAGATGGACGCTCTGGAGCTTGAGTGCGAGTATGCACCAAGGCCATCAGGTCACGGAGAGGCAGGCGTCTTGGAGCAAGGTGAGAGTCCAGTGGACAAATACAGGACAGGCAGAGACTGCAAACAATGTAGGGTCCTCTCATCTCATGAGATAACTTCTAATCAAGAGTCCCCAGTGATTCAGCAATGACGATGCCACCATGATGCTGCTGTTCATAGTCTCATCAGGCTGCCTGCAGGCACATTCAATATGCGATGATTGATACCACTGACATATTGTCTTCCTCCCTCAGATGTACCATCCTCCAGAGGCACCCGGGACCCCAAGGGCCCTTAATTGACACCGGAGGAGGAGCCACACACCCGTGTCACACCCTCTCTCATCACCAGGCACCAACTCAGATACAAGCAATTCGGTGGGCTGTAGTTCGTCGGCCTAGATGGTTGTGCACTTTGGGGAAGTCACGGCATACTCGCATGAGGAGATGGTGGAGACAAAGAGTGCTCAGGGTGCTGGAGGAATGCTGGAAACCAGGACGATACCGTGTCCAAGGCAGATGATGAGCCTATGGAATTGCCCATCAGGTGGCAAATGCTGGATGTCCAGGGGGAAGCGCGGGAAAATCTGGCAGAGATCCCTGAGGGTTTGCGTGCCATGGTCTCTGTCACAGAGGAGTCCCTGAAGAGCTTGACCACTGCATTGTTCTTGAGCACTGAGTGCACAGCCTCCTCCATTTAGAGAATGGTGACTCTCATCGAGAGGCAGCTCCAGGTGCAAAATCAGGCCTGAGGTTGTGCTTGGACCTGTACTCCTACACACCAGCAGTGAGCTGGATGGGCTGCCTAGTCTCTCTGCTAGGTGCCTGTCCATCAATGGTGAGCAGGGAAGTCCAGATGTGGCAAACGAGCTACCTGCCATCTCTCTGGGCTCCTCTCACGGTGCTCTGGGCAAGGGTGGTAGCTCCTCCAGCCCTCTGCCAGTGACCATGACATCTTTTAAGGCTGCGGTGACTGATGAGTGCCCAGCCATGTCACTGGTCGCACCATCCCAGGGGGAGCCTGCTCAGGCCTCGCTGGCCAGAGGATGACTGCCAAGGCCATCGGGGCCGACATGGCAGCAGAGTCAGCAATCTGCCTCCAATGCTGCTGCCCGTGACGGGGGTGGGCACCAAGATGAAGCACTCACAAGCATAAGTTTAAGGCACCCTGAGCACAAGATGGGGTTATCATGGGTGATATTCATTCATTTCATCAGTGTTATGTATTGTTTATGTGTGACAGTAACAACAAAATTATGTTATGTTCCCTTTTTGCAACTCTGGAAAAGATATAGATCTAGATTTTGTTTCAATGCCCTGAGTGTCCTTCATGTTTTTTATAGGTGCAGGCCTCATCAGTGCTTTATGATAGACGGCAGGGGCAGCAAACTTTATTACCGAGGTTGTGAGGCGACATTGGGGTCATGGGATTGCCTCCTCAGAGCTGTGTGTGAAGGAGGCGACACCCTTGCATGAGAGCAAAGCCAGGCCTTGGCAGCCTAGCTGAAGGTGCATTGAATCAAGGCCTCCCTGAAGGTTCCTCAAGTCTGCCTCCATGTCCTCACCCTGTGCCTGCCCAGGCTCCTCATCAGGTCTACCAGTAGAGTCTTCCTCTGAAGCCAATGTTGCTGCATTGCTATCCTCATCCTCCATTGGGTCCCCTTTTCAAGGGATATCCTTTGACACCCAGCAGCCAACTATCCAGCTGAGCTGGAGCCATGAACAGCCTTGGCACCTAGGAATGTGGCAAGATTTATGCATCATGGGAGCTGCCAGGGTACCCAGACTTGAAGAATCTGGGTCTTGTGGTTGCAAACTATCTGCACTTTCATGGAGTGGTGACCCTTTCTACTCATGAAGGCACTAGCTTGACCTGCTGGCGCCTTGATGGCCACATGAGTATAGCCTTTGGCACTCCGCATGCAGGGGAACCCAGCAATTGCTGTGAAGCCTCTGGCTCGCTCAGCCTGGCTCGCTTTGTCCGTCAACTGAAATTCCTCTTCCATTTCATACTGTCCATAATCAGTAAGCTTTTGAGAGGAAGATGTGTGTGTTTTACTCCTAAGTGTGTGGAAATTTTGAATAACCAGCAGCAAGCTTTCTGTGGGTTTAAAGAAAGAGGATTGTTTACTCACACGGTCACCCAGAAATCTAACTTTACGGCACTCACTCGCACAGTTACACACACACACACACACTCAAGGAAAGTACAGTTGAAGGGAATTTTGCATAGTTACAAGTTATAAACAAAAGTTCATAATTCACATGATTGTCCTATTCAGGAAAATGTGTGTTTCAGGCCTGATGGAAAAGATGTCTTCACTTCTGAAGTGCAGTTTTGGTAAGTTTAAGAGTGATATCTCAAAGTGGTTTTCATGTTTCTGCTGGACTTTCTGCAGGTCACGAAGTTAGTTGCTTGTAGTCTCATTACCAGGAGGTCAGTTTGCTGTATTGGCGAACCTGAAAAGGAACAGGCTTGGAGACCTCATGATGTTACAGTCTCCAGTTCTTCAGGCATAGATGTTACTGCCCTTTCTGCTGCAGCTGTGCCTGTTTGCATACAGTGCTTAAAGGTTAAAAAGGAGACAAACATGGCTGTTCTACCATGTGACTTCTCACAGATCCTTTTTCCAAATATGGTGGTTATTTTAGGTTGATTGGTCACATCCTAGTTTATTGTCTTAAGACCTTCATCCTGAGCAGGGGGAGTGAGGTTAATACAATCACCTTCTTTGTTTCAGAAAGACCCATTCAATTCAGGAATATCTTTTGGGTGGTCTCAGGATATGGGTAGTTGATACCTCTTAGTCTGGAATGTGTCCTTTTGTCCTTGCAAGACAGTGTGGCAGTTTTTGAATTCACAGATACAGTCAGATGACCTTCAGTGGCCATCTTTGCAGCACATATTGTCCATTTTAAAAGAAAAGTCAGTTCCAAAAGACTCCACAAAAATAAAAACAAAATACTGCAGATGCTGGAAACCCGAATTAAAAACAGAGTTCCGAGGAAGAGTCAAACTGGACTCAAAATGTTAACTCTGTTGCTCTCTCCGCAGATGCTGCCAGACCTCCTGATTTTTTTCCAGCACCTTCTGTTTATGTTCCAAAAGAATCCACATTGAATAAAGTTTATATTTTAAAAGTTATGAATATGACATACCTTTATTGGGCATGACATGCCTTCGCTGCATGGAGGCAATCTTGATTCATATTTTTTTTTACAGTATTTTCATGGTGGAACAAGAGAAACATGAACACCTGAATACACATTCTGCACACACTCATTCAGCCATCCACACATCAATCTTACAGTTGCTACATCTGGCATTGTCTGCAACAGCCATTTTTTCCTGTTTCAAGCTTAAGTTTCTCATCACCCTTTTTGGATGAGGCACGATTATAATTCAATTTCTTCTAGTGTGGGATGGAATTCTGGCCCTAGGAAGGCTTTTGTGTAGAAAAGCTTGGTGCCTGCTATCCATTTTGCCACATTTTAAATTCTGGCTAGGTGTTGTTGAACTGGATTGGATTTTCACTAGTCTCTGTTGGAAAAAATTTGGACAATTTATCATCAACAGATATAGTCATAGAGGTCCACAGCGCAGAAAAAGGCCCTTCGGCCCATCGAGTCTGCACCAGGATTTTCCAGTTCTGCCAGTGGTGGGCATCATCACGGTGGGGGTGGGAAAATTTTCCCATCCTGCCTGCGATGATGCCTGCTGCTGGTGGAATTGGAAAATCCCGCCCATAGTCTTTATTGTGTTTTGGGCCAAGTGGACGAGCTTAAGTAGATTAAGCCTCTATTCTTCAGACTTTAGAAGAATGACTTAGATTTAGAACTAGACATACATAAGACAGGCAAAACACATGCTTGCATCTGTTTTCCATAGCTTGTTTTTCCTGGATCAAGTTGCTAACCCAAAGCCACAGTCTGAGGGGAATCACTCCACATTAAGCATGGCTGACCAGGGGACTCTCCAACTTTTACTGTCTGTCATAGGTATGTTGGAAGTATTTGCAGGTTGATAATCAACCTGATTGGCCACATATGAAAGCAGCTTCCATGGCCATCAAGTCCTGACATGGGACTTGAACCTGGATCTTCTGGCTCAGAGGTAGGGACACTACCCATTGCGCCACAAGACCTCCCCAAGTTAGAAGAATGAGAGATGACCTTATTGAAACATATACAGTTCTTAAGGGCTTGATAGGATAGATGCTGGGAGAATGCTTTGCCTGGCTGAGGAGTCTATTACTAGGTATCACAGTCTCAGAATAAGGAGTTGGACAATTATGACTGAGATAAGGAAAGATTTCTTTATTCAAAGGGTTGCGAATCTTTGGAATTCTCTATTCCTGAGTCTTTGAGTATATTCAAGGCAGAGATTGATAGATTTTTGGATGCTAGGGAAATCAAAGGATATGGGATTGTGTGGGAAGGCAGAGCTGAGGTAGAAGATCTGCCTCAATTTTATTAAATTGCAGAACAGGCTTTAAGTGTTGAATGGTCTGCTCCTAATCCTGCGTCTTATGTTCCTTTGCAACCCACGCACACATGCTCAGCAAGCAATGAAAGCCATACTGCCACATAAGATGTGACAGAGCGGACCATTGACACACCAAAGCAATGCAGCTGCTGCCTGGACCACTCTGGAGGAATGTCTGAATTCATGATTGGCTGCTGTATGCTGCACAAACTGACCATCATAAGGGGGCAGTCCTTGCCACCAATTTACATTGAGCAGCTGAGGAGCAGGATCATGAGGAGGAGGAAGAAGAGCGGGAGGAGGAAGAGAACAAGCAGGAAGAGGAAGAGATGGAAAAGGAAGGGAGGAGAGAACCTAGACAGCCCCTCTTGGCAAGGCTGGCTGCAAAGATCTCATTTGAGTGTTATACCAGTAACCGTAACCCCAATTCCCCAATCATTTAATAGGCTCACACCTTACCTTCCTTCTGTTATTGACCATCATAGTATTTGCTTGGGCAAAATACAAAAATAAAAGCCAAATGCCGAATTGCATACAAGTGTCAACTAATCACCCTTGTGCATTCCCTTAGTGCCTGTCTTCTGTGTGCCTTTGCCTGTCCTAAAGCTCCAATAAAGTGCTAACCATTGCCGCTGCAGCATGGCTGGTGAAAAGGTGCTGACTTTCAGTGGGGGAGACTGCAGGTGGCCTCGGAGAATGGTCTCAAGCAACTCTGGGTCTAGGAGGCCCACACCATCTCAACATGAGTGGCAGTTGCCTGAGCAGGCTGGCTGACCGACACCAGCAAAGGCTCTAGTGAGCGATACTGTTGGGAGGATGAACACTATCTTCCCGAGAGAAGACGGCAAGTGTGTGCTCCATGAAGTGGCACTTCAGCAATCCTAGCAATGTGCTGGAGGACATATTCCTGGACTACTATGAGACCCTGCAAGCCCTGTGCACATTGCACAATTCGCAACCATGATTATAGCAGTGGGAGCTGGCATGGCAGCAAGCTGATCTTATATTGCGGCAATCTGAGCTTCCTCTGTAGCATGCTGACATTGGGGATGGCTACTGCTTGTGCTGCAATGGAAGCTGAGACATTAACTTTCAGATGCTGCATCACAAGCATGTGAACAGAGCTGGCCACCATTTCCATGTTGTAAAGAATAGGCTCCAAGTTTTGTGCAAAGCCCTTTGCTTGGTTGGTGCTGGAGTCTTCGACCCTCCTTGACATTGGCATTGGGCTTTCTGGCAGGTTTGCCAATGTTCTAAGTACTTAGCCATCAGTGTTCCTCTGCAGGTTGCCACGTCAGAGTGCCCACCTGAGTCCTCTGTGGAAAAACTTGTGTGACCTCACCCTTTGGTTAGCTGGCACCTGCGCTATCCTTGCTTTCCCTCTACTAGGACCAGTGTCCCCCCACAGGCAGATCCCACCTCTATGCTATCCTTTAAATTATAGTCACAGCATCAGTGTCTGACCTGGAGGTTGCAAGTGTAAAATGAGTCATGGGCTGAATTTTACAGCCCCTCACGCCCGTGGAATTTTCCAGTCCTGCCAAAGTCAATGGACCTTTGAAGGGCTCACCACATTTTATGGCCTTGCCCCCCGCTGCGATGGGGCCGTAAAATTCTACCCATGGTGCCACTTCAACACCACTGCCTTTTTGTTGTTCCTGCACTGCCTGACCAGATTGCATTTCTTTGGTGTCTGAAAAGAGAAAAGGGCAAGGGTAAGGTTGTGGTGCGGGTAGAGAGGGAAAGTAAGAGTTGCATGCTTGCACCTATGGCAGTGTTTTTCTGTAGGTTGCCACAATGTGCTCTTTTGAGTCTTCTGCAGCAGAAATTGTGTGTGACTTTACCCCTCTGGTGAGCTGGAACCTGTGCTGTCCTGCCTTGCTCACTACCCCAGATGCAGGCCACTTGGGCCCGGTGTGCTCCTTGATGGTTTCAGCCCCGCTGCTGCCCATGGTCGCTGCAATGGCTAGCCCAATACAGACCATCATTATCTCCTTCATGCAGGTAAAACTTGCCTGTTTCCCCTCTGATTACCTCCTGTTGCCTCCGATTGTCTGCCACCTTATCCTGTAAGAGAGTGAGGCTGCGTGCCAGTGAGTGTGATACAATCTGTCTGAATGATGGGGCTGTCATAATTGAATAGCTGGTGGGGTGTGCAACCTGGTGGTGAGATGTGGGTGTGAGGCTTGCAGCATTACTAAGTGTGTGTGAGGATGTGGTGGAGCATGTGACGGTCAGATATGAGCATCCTGATTGATAGATTGTTGGTATGTGATTAATAGGGTATGGTGAATTGAGTAGTATCTGAGACTAGTGATGCAGTTTGTAGGATATGGCTTTTGAAGATGCATTCACTGACCTTGACTACTTGTATGAGGTCATTGACCTTTTTGCAGCACTGCATCCAGATCTCAGCACTTGATTTCTTTCATTGACCTCCACAGCTATCTGCTCCAGCTGCCTTTTGAGAGTGTGTCTAAAGGACTTACTGCCCTGAGTGAATTCAGGGCATCTCTCACTCTTTCCACCTCCTCCACAAGATCTCTACAGCAGTGTTCAAAAACCTTGGAATCTGCTGTCTCCCAAGTTGAACCATTCTTCAGTATTTTCCAGGACAGACTTGCTTCTTACAGGATTGCCAATGCTCCAGTCAAAAAAGCACCACTCGTTTAAAAGGTGCAGGCTAGCTTTAAGAAGTGCAGGCTAGCTTTAAGTGCTACAAACCACTCATAATATTGGCATCCTGCTGATGCATTTTAGCCAATCAGCAACATGGTTTGTGTTGGCTGGATGATGAAATCATTGAAATTAGCAGGCAGCATAAAGCTGGCATGCTGCTAGGATTGTTATCAACGTTCGTGGATTAATCGAGCATCATGATCCCCACGGCCGCTTTCAGGGATTTAGCCCCCAAGTTTTTAAATGTTTGTTTTAATGGGGAATATTAAATGTGCAGAAACCACCATGTAATTCTCTATTAAACCTTGTGAACTTATTTTCACCTCTATCCAGACATGAAACCCTTTAATCAAGAATGATATATTAAATTCACATTCTCAGCTCCATGTTTCTTTCATGAGGGAATCATTGAGCCTGTAGAATTTGTTTGGAACTCTGGAGACCCAATTCCACTTTGGTAGTTACCGATGCACTCATGTTTAGGAGAAGCAATGCATGGTTCACCCTCCATCTTGACCCCAGATGCAAGTCAAATCAACGATTCTTCTTCTGTGTGCTGCACACCATTAATTAACCATTCCTAACAGATTATTTACAATTGTGGTCACTAATGTGATAGAAGCTAAGCTAGAGGATATCTCAGCAGGCAAATAAGGTCCGCCTTTTATTAAAACATCTGAAAACAGCTTATTTTTTTGGCTTGACATAGACTAGAGCCTATTCATTCTACAAGTATGTGCTTACAAAATGTTTGCCACCTCTGGTGTTACACAGTCTAAGCATTCAGGGTGCCCTGAATCTACTTTGTGAAACGCAATCTTCCCAGGGGTAATTAATTGCTGGAGGCTGACTTTCACACATTTTACTTTTAATAATTTGCATTACCTGTGAATGCAATACAAGTTTGAAAATTAAGCAGGTTGCAGCTATATGCATGTATTTGTGAATAAGGATAAAATTGAAAATACGACTAGATATTGGTAGAGCATCAAAGTGCCAAGTACATAGTTATATTAAGTGAAAAATACAACCTAAAATTTACAGAGTTTACCACTGGCTGCTGTACAGAAAGAAACAGCACTTTTGCCAATTTAGTTCCGTAGAGCAGGCCATAAATCTGGTACTATCGCTGTAAAGCACCAGACTCATGCAGATTTACAGCAGTAATCGAAGGAGGAAAAGTCGTTCCAAACGCGATGCTGTCACATCATGTGATAAGTTTTGTATCACATTTGGCTGGGACATCACCTTCTTATCTAATGGGATTTATCAAGCTGCCTGTTGTATAAATCTAGGGTTGTGCATGGGTAGTAGTAAACTATTAGGTTTATTTCTCAAGCATGAAAGCCCCTTAATTCACAAACATTGCAGCATGGAATCATTCTCATTCATGAAGTAAATCCAGCTGCAATATTCTATCTATCATTGGACTACTGCCAGTGAATAATCTGGTGTTTACTGCCCAAATATACTTAAGAACTACTTAAGACCCTCAGTACATGGATGTAATCATCCCAGATTTGCACTAAGTACGGTAGGGGTGGGTAAAACACGCTGTATCCTCCCAAACCCGCCCCATTATTTATGCACTCCCGGGGAAAATTCCGTTTACATGTGCATGGGCTCTCATTCGCCTGCCTGCCATCACCCCACTGCTGCATCGCACCGAGTGCCATATTTAAAGTCCAGCTGCAAGCACACATCTCAGTGCTTCCAGACCATTACTGCTGCATGGAAGACATGGCCCTGAAACTGATGAAGACTGTGGCCCCCAGGTTCAGCGATGCATTCCTCAAGTGCCTTTTGGATGCCTTGGAGGCCCACTGTGATGTCTTCTACCCCCGCTCTGGCCACAGGATGGGCAGCAACATCACTAACCTGGCTCGGGAGGCGGTGGCATTGGTGGTCAGTGCCAACACCCTTCAAAAGAAGACAGCCACCCAGCACCGCAAGATGATGAATGATCTTCTCCATTCTGCCAGGGTAATTCACTCTTCTCATCGCTCTCAACTCACACACTCACAAACCCATCACACATCCACAAGGCCCTCGCTCACTGCCGGTTCAAGGGACATCATCATTCACTCTCTCACACTCACCATCATTGTCCTCATCCCATCTACAGGACCATTCACAACCCACACAGGCCAGCGTACTTGTCATCTAGCCTGGCAGCCGTCCTGCTTACACATTCTCCATCTCTATTCATGTAGGACAAGTTGGCACACAACAAGAGGGAGAGGTTGCAGACCAGTGGCGGAATGCCTGAAATCAAGGTCCTCACGAACTTTGAAAACAGAGCCATCCAGTTGGCCAGCGAGGATCTGGATCGTTCCTGTGCTGATGGTGAGTTTTGTGGTGTTCTACCAAGTGAGGGTCCAGCAGTGCAACATCTATCAGTCAACCATGCTGTGAGTGATGTGCCCTGTTTCACAGGCCATTGCCATGCAATAATTATCTCTCCTTGCTTTCACAGGCACATCTGCCAAACAGCTGACGGAGTCCATGACCCAGGGCCTCCAATCAAGCCCCAAAGAAACCTCTGAAGAGGAATCTGAAGGCATCCTTCCTGAAGTCCCGTCACAGTGCTCACCCACACCCTCCACCAGCACAGAAACATACACCTCGGTTGGACCTAGCTTTAGAATAGCCCCGGGATCGCAATCTGGTGAGCACATTGCCCCGTCTGATCCACAGCTGGTGGAGGCAGGAACTTCCCAGATTTCTGGCACTTGGAAGATTGCTGGAGGCCATAAATTTGCTGAGTCTGAGTCAGAAGACAAGCCTCTGGACTTGGTCATACGTCAGTTGCTGGAGCTGCAAACGCAAGCTCGGGAAAATCATGAAGGGATGTCCGCTGCACCCCTCAGATTGCAAGGCATGATGGAGGAGTCCGTCCGCCTTCAGGCTGAGGTGATAGCGCTGCCATGCAACGCACCGAGTTCAACACTGGTAGGATGACTGCTGCCATGGAGACCTTGGTCCAGGACTTCACTCCTGCACTGTTGCGCGGGCTCAACTACATCACTGATGCCATAGTTAGCCTCCGACAGTATGTACACGAGAGGGGTGCTGGGCAGCTCGAACTCACTCCAGCTTCCCCTGCTCCTCAAGGAGTCAGCTTGGTGCTCCCGGGCACCCATAGGGAGGAGGATCAGCAGGTGCACACTCCGGGCCCACCCATCCAGGTGTCTCTGAGAGTGTCCGGCCCACTGACTCCCCTCTTCCTGTGACCTCAGCAGCTCCAGCTTCACAGGCCAAAGAGGATGCCACTGCCACACAGCAGGCCAATGCCCTCCAAGTCTCAGCCCTCCAGTGGACGCCCACCAAAGTCATCACAAAGGGTATCACAGCCAGCAGGCTGCTTCCACCTCTGCTGTGGATACCTGGGGAGCACCGAGACATAGCGGCAGGGTTAGGAAAGGTAAGGACAATTAGTTGCACAGTCTGGGCATGGGTGTTAATCACTTGTACATGCTGTTCACTATTGTCAATAAACCCCCAAGAATGTCTCCCTGCCTATGGCTCCTTGTTCTGATGAGCAGTGTTCTTGTCACTCAGATGTGAAACCTTTCTGCATAAGATAAAGGCAGGCGTCTCAGTCCAGGGCCTCTTTGCTGTGTTCTGTGCAGCCTTCAGACCACAGTGATGGTCCAGCCTTACACTCCCTGGGCACATTACTGATGCCTGCACCTTGATGGTGCTTGTCATTGCTGCCAGAGTGTTGTGGACAGGTGTCATAGAGTTCCATCATTCTCTCTGTGTGCTCTCAGCACCTTTCAGGATGGGCTGGTCCCCATCTCTTCAGCATCTGTGACCAGGGAAACTGTGCTCTTGAAGGGCTCAGGTGCTGAAGGCGGACAAATGATCAGATATTCTAAAGTTTCATGGCTGCGTCTCTATGATATGACCCTGATCACAGAGCACAAGCAATCTGCCCTCGGCCAGACAGGAGTCGGACATTCTCAGAGTCTATGTGAAGATTTATAGAGTGTCCTCAATGCATGTCATCAACATCCTCCTGCAATCGAGCGACTATTAGGGCCTCCACTTCATCTCCATGACAGGAGCATTCTCACAGAGGATATTCGTGCTGCCATTAGCCAGACTGGAGTCAAACATTCACAAATATGATGTGAGGATCTATGGGGTCACTTCACTGCATGTCGTCAGCATCCTCCACAAATCTAGCAGCTATGAGGGCCTCCTGAGTGCACTGCCTCGTCTGGCCAGTGCGAGGGCCTCATCCCCATCATCGTCGCCTCCGAGGACCTCCTCACCCTCATCCGCATTGGTGTCCTTCTCATCGGAGAAGACGTGCAGTTCCTCCATCTCCTCCTCAGCCAGCTCCTCTCCCTGTTGCAGTGCCAGGTTGTAAAGGGCGCAGCAGCAGACGACAATGATGCGTGACACCTGCTGTGGACTGTATTGCAGTTCTCCACCAGACCAGTCCAGGCACCGGAACCTCAGCTTCAGCATTTCAATGGTCTGCTCCGCCAAGTTGCGAGCTGCTGCATGAGCCTTATTATAGTGCCGCTCTGCTGCAGTCTGAGGCTGCTGCATGGGTGTCATCAGCCATGGCCTCTGTGGATAGCCCTTCTCCCCGAGGAGCTAACCCTGCAGCTTCTGTGGATCCTGGAAGACTCCAGGGATCTGTGACCGACTGAAGACGAAGTCGTCGTGCACACTCCCTAGAAACCGTGCGCACACCTGCAGGGCGAGTTTGTGGTGGTCACACGCCAGCTGCACATTCAGCGAATGGAACCCCTTACAGTTGATATAGTTCACCGTGTGTTGCGACGGAGATCTGAGCGCCATATGAGTGCAGGCTATCGCATCCTGCACCTGCGGGAAACCTGAGATCTGGGCGAATCCAATCGCTCCTGAATCCTGGCTGTCCTGGTCCCGGGAGGAATGCACAAAGTTATGTGCCCTCGCAAAGATGGCATCCATGACCTCATGGATGCATTTGTGGGTGGAGGCTTGAGAGATCTCACAGAGTTCACCTGTGAAATCTTGAAAGGAGCCCCTGATGTAGAAATTAAATGCCCTGGTCACTTTCACGGCCACTGGCAGCGGATGCCCTCCATGTCCTCGTAGCAACAAATCCCACAGTAACTGGCAGATGTGACCGACCAGGTCCCTAGACATGAGCAGTCTTTGGCGACACTGGTTCTTGGTCATCTTTAGGAGTGAAAGGCAGTATCTATAGACCCTGGGTGTCACTAGACACCAGCCTGCGACATCTCGCTATGGCTCTTGGGCGGCATGTTGGGGAGCCCCAGATGCCCTTTCTTCCTGAGGCTGCAGCACCTGCCTCTGCGCAGCCAGGAACCTCAGTCACTCTCTCCTCTATTGTCTTCATGCTCTGTAGTGCCGTCAGGCATACAGCTAGTTCACCAGGCGCCATGATCCTGATGTACTCCTCCTGCAGGATGAAAGAGAGAGACACGTGGTTAGCATGGGCATACTAAGAACCTGTCCTGGATAAGTGTGACGGCCCCTTAACACTTCCTGGAGAGTGCTGGCCCCCACTTGGATGGCCAGAGATTAGTGCACTAAATGGCTGCCCTGTTAGCTTGAACCATGGAGGGACTGGTCCAAACCGAGATGCTGACATTGCAAGGGGCTGTGAGCGCCTCTAGCAGTGACTGCTACATGACCTGCTTTAACAAGGAGATTGTGCAACATGTGCAGTCATCCAATTATTCTGCAGTCCACTAAAATGCTTGTGAATTTGCAGTCTGTGCCATGGGTGGTGGTGGAAAGCTTTGGAGCGCTTGGTGGCACTTTGGTGCCTCTGCATTGCTTGAGTGGGCAGATAAGATAGAAGCCCGACCCCAGTCATATCAATGTGGCTGTGCCTGAACTGTCTAAGTTGCAGAGGAATGGTCACTTTATACAGGTTTCCCTAATGGGCGGCCACTTCCCTCGCCCACCTAGCCCTCACCCCGAATGCTTGTGCGTTATATTCAACGGTAGGGCTGCCCTTAAACCCAAACCCCTGAAGCCCCTGAAGCTTGAAGTCCAACAGACGACCCTGGCGAGCACTGCACAACGTTCCTGTGTACTCAGCTCTGAGTTCCCCTCAAAGTGCAGGCCACTAAGTGTGTGCCTTTATGTGCTGTTGTAAAACACGTCGGTGTGCTTTCCCACCGAGGTGGACCGACGATCCAGTGCGAGGGAGAACGATTCCATCGGGCTGGCCTGATAATGATATTCTGATATATTACAGTGAGGTTCCCGATGTCCGATGATGGGAAACGCGACCCACTGTCGGTGGGCTCAGTGGATGCTCGTGAACTGGTTTCCCGCTGTTGTAAAACCGGTCACGGCATATTGTCCACTCACGCCACCGATCACGCCCGACGCCAGCGGGAATGGAAAATTCCGCCCTATATTTCTGTAATGTAGCACATGACATTGTACATTGTACAATGACCTCAGAGGGAAATGTAACTCCTGCACAACACAATTCCTATTGCGCTCTGAATTTGGAATATTAGCTGAATGGCCACAAGGAGGCAGTGACTGAAGGCACTCATATCTTGGCAGCAAGGAATGAGAAATAAGGATCACCTACTTGCCTCCGCATTTTTCAATAGCCTAACTAAAAGTAGGATTAGTGGAGATTTGAGAGAAACTTGTTCTCTTGGGATTTGTGATATGATGCATGGAAGCCAGATGGAAGAAAGGAGAGTAAAGAACTTCTTTTAATAAAAAAGGCAAGCGCTGCTCTCTTAGAAGCAAAAAACTTGGGTGAAAACAGTCATTTCACTGATATTATACTCATTGTGATGATGCAAACACATCGATTTCTCAATGGGACTAAGCTGCTTTCATTCAGGAGAACAACTGGAAAGAAGTTTCTTTGCAGAATCATCCGCACACTTTTAAGGAGACATGAGGCTGAAATTCCCTTAGGTCCGCCATCGGTCATGAAATTATAGTTACACATAAAGTACTCTTCTTTTTCTTATTCAGGTGTAATGGACACAGTTGGCATGGCCGAGATTTATTGCCCATCCCTAATTGCCCTTGAGGAGGCGGTGTTGAGTCGCTTTCTTGAACTGCTGCAGTCCATGTGGTGTAGGTAGACCCACAGTGCTGTTAGGGAGGGAGTTCCAGGATTTTGGCCCAGCAACAGTGAAAGAATTGCAATATAGTTCCAAGTCAGGATGGTATGTGACTTGGAGGGGAGCTTGCAAGTGGTGGTGTTCCCATGTGCCTACTGCCCTTGTTCTTCTAAGTGATGGAGGTCATGGGTTTGGAAGGTGCTGTCAAAGGAGCCTTGGTGAGTTGTTCCAGTGCATCTTGTAGATGGCACATGCTGTTGCCACTGTGCAGTGACAGTGCTCCTTGTAAACTACATATGTACGACCTTAGAAAGTGCCCCATAGGCTGCACAAGTCAATTTAAATGAATGCATTCTAAGGAACAGGCCACACACAAGAAAAAAAAATAGAGGGATCATTATGCACCAGCAGCGGAGGAAGTGAATGTTCATGATGGTGGATGGGGGCCTATCAAATGAGCTATTTTGTTCTGGATAGTGTTGGGTTTCTTGAGTGCTGTCGCACTGCACTCATTCAGGCAAGTGAAGAGTATTCCATCACAATCCTGACTGTTCCTTATTGATGGTGGAAAGACTTTGGCGAGCTATGAGTTATTCATAGCAGAATACCTAGTCTCTGACCTGCTGTTGTAGCCACAGGATTTATCTGGCTAGTTCAGGTAGATTTCTGGTCAATGGTGACTCCCAGGTTGTTGATGGTGGGTGATTCAGTGATGCTAATGCTATTGAATGTCAAGGGAAGATGGTTTTTTTATTATTCACTCATGGGATGTAGACGTCGCTGGCTGGGTCAGCATTTTTTGTCCCTCCCTAATTGTCCTTGAGAAGGTGGTGGTGAGCTGCCTTCTTGAACTGCTGCAACCCATGTGGTGTAGGCACACCCACAGTGCTGTTAGTGACTGAATTCCAGGATTTTGATCCCGGTTGACAGTAAAGGGACGGCGATATATTCCCAAGTCAGGATAGTGAGTGGCTTGGAGGGGAACATCCAGGTGGTGGAATTCCCATCTATTTGCTGCCCTTGTCCTTCTAGATCAGGCTTGTCCAACGTTTTTGTTCAGGGGACCACATTTGCATGTTTATCTCACTCAAGGGGCTGATGAGCAAATTTCGGAAAGGTGAGGTTTGGTACAACATTAAACCGAATTTCAAAAACAAAATTGTGGTTTTCAGGGAAGAAACAATTGCTGAGCAAGAGTACAGCAAGGTCATAGCAATAAATTGTTAAGTTAAAAAAGAGTAATTAATAAAAATGAGCAGAGTGTGAGAGGGTCAGAGTGAGTGTGTCCAGCTCACTCCCAGCCTCAGGGTGCTCACTGACTCACCCTTGCCCGCTGTGAGTGGGTGTGTATATATGTGTTGCTGTGTGGTGGTGAGAGTGAGTGAGAAACCTGAGACTAGGCATAAGGCAGACTCACACACTCCCACATGTTCACCACGGTACCGTCTCCTCCCTGGGTCAGGCACGACGTTGCCTTCTCTGGGCCTAGCATGAGTTTGCTCCCCAGGCCTGAGGTACCTGGCTCCCTGGGCTTCAGCCGTGCCATTGTTCGGCTCCTTGTCTCCAGCCTCGCCGTTGCTTGGTTCCCTGGGCTCCAGCCACATCATTGTTTGGCTCCCTGGACTCCAGCCCCACCATTGTTCGGTTCCCCGGGCTCCAGCCCCACTGTTGCTTGGCTCCCCAGGATCTAGCCCCGCTGTTGTTCGGCTCCCCAGGCTCCAGCCCCACTGTTGTCCGTCTCCCCAGGTTCCAGTCTCGCTGTTGCTTGGCTCCCCGGGATCTAGCCCCGCTGTTGTCTGGCTCCCTGGGCTCCAACCCGCCATTGCTCAGCTCCCTGGGCTCCAGCCGCATCGTTGTTTGGCTCCCCGGTTCTAGCACCGCTGTTGCTTTACTCCCCGGGCTCCAGCCCCGCCATTGCTCAGCTCCCTGGGCTCCAGCCCCGCTGCTGCTTTACTCCCCGGGTTCCAGCCCCGCCATTGCTCAGCTCCCTGGGCTCCAGCCCCGCTGCTGCTTTACCCCCCGGGTTCCAGCCCCACTGTTGCTCCGCTCCTGGGCCTCCAGCCCCATCAAACCTTCACTTCCCTTGGCCCGGCAGCCCACAGCACACTCACCAATGCCGGTGTTCTCTGCTCCTCCAGTCAGAGACGGTTTCTCTCCTTCATTTGCTGCTGATAGGCCTGTGATTGGAGGAGCAGCTCCACGCAAAACCTTCTGTTGAAACTCACCTGTTTGAGTGGAACTTTGAAAACTGGCTCCAGGGGCTGCAGAGAGGGGCTTCCAGCCCATAGGCTGTACGTTGGCCAAGCCTTTTGTAGATGGTTAGATTATCTCGTGTTGGATTTGGTCATTGCCTGGCGCTTATGTTACACAACTGTTACTTGCCATTTATCAGCCCACGTCTGAATGTTGTCCAGGTCTTGCAGCATGCAAGCATAAGCTGCTGCGGTATCTGAGGAGTTGTGAATGGAGCTGAGCACTGTGCAATCATCCCCACTTCTGATCTTATGGTGAAAGGAAGGTCATTAATGAAGCAGATGAAGATGTTTGAGTCTAAGACGCTGGAGAACTCCAGTTGTGATATCCTTGAGCTCAGAAGATTGACCTCCAACAATCACAGAAATCTTTCTTTGTGCTCGGTATGACTCTAGCCAATGATGAGTTTTCCCCTTGATTCCCATTGACTTCAATTTTACTAGAGCTCCTCAATGCCGCACTTGGTCAAATGCTACCTTGATGTCAAGAGCAGTCACTCTCACCTCACTGCCCAACTAACAGGTTTGAAGTCAGACTAAAATTGGTGCTTGGGACTTGGCAACATTATTTGGATGTGCAGCCAGTGCCTATTGCACCTCAACAGGCAATGTGCCCATTTTCTCATGCTTTATCTGTGTGTGCCACATGTTTCATTATAGCAGAGGTCCAAAGGTAATCCTTGGAGGGAGGGGATTGGGATGAAGCTCACTTGCAGGCCAACAGCCCTCAAGAGTACTATTTGGCCAGAAAGAGCACACTTGCTCCTCCTGGATCCACGTCAAACCTAAAAGAAAACCAATAGCAGTGTCAGATCCACACCTGGAAAACCAAAGGGGAGCAAGCCCAATACCTGTTGTGCTCAATGTTCAGACATCTTTCAGGCACTTTAAGGTGCAGGGCATAGCTTCCTATAATTGGCCCTCATTGTGTCCATTTTGTAGGCTCAACAAGGTCCAATTTTATCCCATGTATTATCTGAGCATTATACATTTTACCACTATCAGCTGATTTTCATCCTCAGTCTCCACCTTCCCTGCTCCTGCACCCACTAACCTTTAGTTTATACTGTTCCTTGTGATTGGACATGTTCTCTTAATGAAAATCCATTTGAAGGGCATGTTCATTGTCTTTTTTTTTTAAGTGATTTTTGTGCAGAAAATTGCAAGAATTACAAAAGTGACAATTTCATTGGAGGTTCACACGTGTTGAAATGTTTACCTGATTTCACTTGGCTTTCAGAATAAACTCAGTATTTATGTGAACTAATACATTTGCAATGTTCCATATCACAAAAACTATAAAATGATTAATTCATGATCTCAATCACACTCGTTGTTATTTTATTATTCCATTATTATTCATTAGGATTGGATTAACCCTGTACCTGCCAGGTGTTTTGCACATTTCTCTGGGCTATACAGACTGGCCAACCAGATGCACCAACTCCCTGCTCCTACCCACTCCCACCCTCCTGCCAAGATTGCAGCAACTCCCCTTACCCCCACCCCAGGTTGCAGCATGTAACCCCCTTTACCCCATCCAGATAGCAGCACCTTAGCCCCCACTACACCCCAGATTGCAACATCTCACTGCACCCCCCCACCACCCCAGTAATTGCAGCGCCTCCTCGTCCCTTCCCCCCCACCCCCGGACTGCAGCGGTTTTATCACCACTTCCTCATTGCCCGCCCCCCCTCACCCCCAGAGCAGTTTTCTCCACTCAAGAGGGTGGCGGGAGGAGTTGGAGAGCCAGAACTGGAAGTAATGATGGAAGGCTAGATTCAACAGTCAAGCAGGCCAGCATTTTTCTAAGCACTGGGTTGGGGAAGTCGTGGTGGGGGAGAGGGCAGTATCTGACTCTGTCTGGCAGGGATAGGTTGTTGACTGGGGGTAGGGTGGGGAGCTGATGGCATCACTCAGGACCAACTGGGAGGTGCTCCAGATTTCAGCGGTGAGTATGCCCAAGCCTGGGTGTTTGGGTGTAGGCCCCAAACTAGGGGATTGGGTGTAGGCCTAAGACTTGGGTGTCAGGTGTAGACCTGAGACTGGGGGATTGGTGTGGCCCAAGACTTTGAGATCGGGTATAGGCCTGAGACTGAGGGGTCAGGTCAGGCTCTGTAGGCCCAAGAGCAGGGTGTCGGTCAGGCACACAGGCCCATGAAGGTATGTTTCCAGTAGAACTCAGGGGGAGGGGAGAGTTCAGGGCCACCCTGAGTGTTGGGTGGTCCTGACTACTGTCAGGGGAAGGGGCATCAGGGGAGAATTAAAAGTGAGGGTGGGTGAACTGCAGTCTGCTCCACTTGTCTCACCAGCAAACCCCCCTCCACTCCTCTGGCAAAGGGTTCCCACAGTTGGTCACCCTGATGGAGTCAGCAATAGCAACAGAGGCGGCAGAAATGGAGGCAGAGGCGGCAGCTGAGGCAGCGGTGGAGGCGGAGACAGTGGCTGTGGCAGCAGAGGAGGAGGTAGCAACAGCAGCAGAGGCGGAGGTTGCAGAAACAAACAACGGCGAAGGTGGTGGCTAAGGCAGTGGGGTAGGCAGAGGCAGCAGCTGTGGCAGCAGAGGAGGAGGCGGCAACAGTGGTGGAAGCAACAGCAACAGTGGTGGAGGCAGAGATGGAAACAGCAGTGGAAGCAGCAACCAGCGGAGGCAGTGAAGAGAAGGTAACCTAATGATCAGAAGGAAGGGGTAATGAGACAGGTGAAATAAAAGTGGCTGGGGACGTTCTTGGGAAAAATTTTGAAAATAAGTGGTAAGATTTGTTGTTTATTTTTCTCATCATAGCACATAGGAATCTGCACTGGTATCCCCGTGATTACTTTTGATGACTAGTAATTGCATTTGCTGCCTAATGATCGCTCTTGAACCCCAATGATCGCTTCCACAAACTTAGCAAGCTGTGGTGGCTTTTGAACGCTTTTGAGTGCTTTCCTGACTCCTGAAGCAGAAGGAGTTAAATATTAAAAGATGGCTAATTGAACATTTCTGTTGCCAAATGAGCATTGTTTCTGCAATCAAACATCTTTTGATGTTGAATTATGTCAAATGGTGTACAGATCACTTTGAGTGCAACTAAATGCAAAATCAATATCAAAATTTTCTGGCTGGATAAGGAGCTATATAAATGCAAGTTTCTGTGGTTGTGGTAGCTTGACTCCAAACCTCATCCTAAGGAATGCCTGGTGATGCTCCTGGCACATCCACCTACAGTCTGCATTGAACCAGGTTCGGTGGCCTGGCTTGATGGGTTTAGGCTGGACTATGAGGTTACAGATGGAGCGGAAATAAAGGTCCTGAGTTGGGGGAAGGACGATTTCTATATGATAAGACAGGATCTGGCCAAAGTGGACTGGGAGCAGCTACTTGTAAGAAAGTCTACATCAGACCAGTGGGACTCATTCAAAAAGGAAATAGCGAGAGTTCAGGGCCAACATGTTCCCGTAAAGGTGAAGGGTAGGACCAACAAGCCCTGGGAACCCTGGATGTCAAGGGATATAGAGGATTGGATAAGGGAAAAAAAGGAAGCTTATGGCAGGTACAGAGGGCTGAAAACAGCAGAAGCCCTAGAGGAGTATAGAAAGCGTAAGGGGGTACTTAACAAAGTAACTAGGAGAGCGAAGAGGGGGCATGAAAAAATGCTAGTGGGCAAGATAAAGGAAAATCCCAAGGTATTTTATAAATAGATTCAGGGCAAGAGGATAACCAGGGAAAGAGTAGAGCCCATTAGGGACCAAAGTGGCAATCTGTCCATGAAGCCAGAGGACATAGGTGAGATTTTAAATGATTATTTTTCATCTGTGTTCACTATGGAGAAGGACAATGTTGGTGTAGAAATCGGGGAGGGAGACTGTGATGTACTTGAACAAATTAGCATTGTAAGGGAGGAGGTAATAGCAGGCTTAAAAGTGGATAAATCCCCAGGTCCAGATGAGATGTATCCCAGGCTGCTATGTGAGGTAAGGGAGGAGATTGCAGGGGCTCTGACACTAATTTTCAAATCCCCTCTGGCCACAGGAGAGGTACCAGAGGACTGGAGGACAGTGTATATGGCACCATTATTCAAGAATGATAGCAGGGATAAACCAGGTAATTCTCTGCTTGGAGAGGCTAGGATTATTCAGTGATAGGTAGCTTGGCTTTGTCAGGGGGAGATCATGTCTAACAAGTTTGATTGAATTTTTGGAGGAGGGGACTAGTTGTGTAGATGAGGGTAGTGTAGTTGACGTAGTCTACATGGACTGCAGTAAGGCTTTTGACAAGGTCCCACATGGGAGAATGGTCAAAAAGGTAATAGCCCATGAGATCCAGGGCAATTTGGCAAATTGTATCCAAAGTTGGCTTAGTGGCAGGAGGCAGAGGGTGATGATCGAAGGTTGCCTTTACGATTGGAAGCCTGTGACGAGTGGTGTACCGCAGGGATCAGTGCTGGGACCCTTACTGTTTGTAGTGTACATTAATGATTTAGATGTGAATATAGGAGGTATGATCAGAAAGTTCGCAGATAACATGAAAATTGGTGGTGTCATAAATAATCAGGAGGAAAGCCTTAGGTTACAGAAAGATATAGGTGGGCTGGTAAGATGAGCAGAGCAGTGGCAAAAGGAATTTAATCCTGAGAAGTGTGAGGTGATGCATTTTGGGAGGATCAACACGGCAAGGGAATACCCAATGAATGGTAGGACCCTAGGAAGCACAGGGGATCAGAGGGATCTTGGTGTACATGTCCATAGATCCCTGAAGGCAGCAGCACAGGTAGATAAGGTGGTTAAGAAGGCATATGGGATATTTGCCTTTATTAGCCGAGGCATAGAATATAAGAGCAGGGAGGTTATGCTGGAGCAGTATAAAATGCTAATTAGGCCACAGCTGGAGTACTGTGTGCAGTTCTGGTCGCCACACTAAGAGGGATGTGATTGCACTGGTGAGGGTGCAGAGGAGATTCACCAAGTTGCTGCCTGGGTTGGAGCGTTTCAGCTATGAAGAGAGACTGGATAGGCTGGAGTTGTTTTCCTTAGAGCAGAGAAGGCTCAGAGGGGGGGGACCTGTTAGAGGTATATAAAATTATGAGGGGCATAATTAGGGTAGATAGGAAGAAATGTTTCCCCTTAGTGGAGGTGTCAATGACCAGGGGGCATGGATTTAAGGTAAGGGGCAGGAGGTTTAGAGGGGATTTGAGGAAAGATTTTTTCACCCGGAGGGTGATTGGAATCTGGAACACACTGCCTGAGGGGGTGGTAGAGGCAGGAACCCTCACAACATTTAAGAAGTATTTAGATGAGCACTTGAAATGCCATAGCATACGGGGCTATGGGCCAAATGCTGGAAAATGGGATTAGGATAGATAGGTGCTTGATGGCTGGCACGGACACGATGGGCCGAATGGCCCGTTTCTGTGCTGTATAACTCTATGCCTCTATGACTGTATAAGAAGGTGGTGATATATGGTTCTGCTGCTTATAGATGCACTGGGCTTCTAGACCTGTCTTTAGCCTGTTCCACCTAATAAAATGTAATCCCACACTACATGATAACAGATGTCCTCACGGTGAAGATGAACCTTTGGGTGGAATTTTACCAGCCTTGCGGAGGTGGCTTTGGTGGCAGGTAGGGAGGCAGATTTTTGATAATGGCTCATTGGGTCGGCCACCCGACAGTTCCGTCCCTCTGGAAAGATTGGCCAGAGGTGGGTGAGCAATGTAAGCAACTACCTGCCCGTCAGCGGCAGGTAGCTAATTAGTGCCAATTAGCCGGCCATTTGGGGCCAGAATGGGGACGCCACTGGGATCTTACCAGTGACAGACAGACCCTACAGTGCCAGTGACACCTGCAGATACCTTGAAGGTGCTCCCAGCAGCAAGAAGGTCAGCAAAGCCTCCTTATGGCCTCACCTCCGCCCCCCCCCCCTCCACCACCTCCCCACCCCACCACCTCCCCACCCCACCACCTCCCCTCCCAACTCCTCCTGGAGCCACCTGCAAGAGGGCCACAGCTGCAGCCACAGGCCTTCCTGTGATGGTGGAGGGGGTGGTGAGGTGGGGGGGGTGTTCCTCTTCACAATGGTGGCCTGGCAGCTGTGGCCATAAATAATTTTAAAATGTTTCCACAGTTTCAGAGGGCGCCTGCTTTAAGTGTGGCATTGCTAAGGCAGTAATGAAAGAAAATCCATTGAATGATGTTTTCCCCTCATTATCCTATAATTTGAATACAACATGTTCACCTAAGTATGGGTAGATGCATTCAACAGCCATTATCTCTTCTGCTAGGAAATTCTTCGGCAGTTGGCAGCACGGTTTCCCAGCCCAGCTGATAGGTGCAGAAAACCCCACTCTCAGAATCTTAGAACATGGGAAATCAGGAGATCCTTACTGGAGAGGGAGGCTGTGATATTTTGGTCCAGCAGAGAACTGATTCAACAATGAAACAATACAGCTTATTTAGGGATGGAAAAGGCAGCCTGGAAGGGTGTATAGGCTTTTATATGAAAATTAACTTGGTTATAATTGAAATGGTTACATATGTCCTGACTTGAGGGTAAAGTGGCAACCTTGCATTAGGCATGAGAGACATAAAATGATGGAAGGGGAAGGAAACTAGGTCAGGGGATCAGATTGAACCAACAGGAGTGTATAAAGGGATAGATGCAGCTGTTATAGGTTACATTAATTTATGAGAGATAGATTGGGAATCTGTAAAAAGTGCAATAGGAGTGAAAATATGATTCTGGGCACAAAATAGAATTGTTAATGAAACAATTGGTCAAGAAATTCACATGACCCATGGGTGCTATTGGTCATGATATTAAATAACAACCAGGAGATGGCAGAGCAGGTCAGAGTCAGAGAGCCCCTCTGCGGTAGTGGCCACAATATGGGGAACTTTAATGTTAAGTGTATGATGGGAAAATAATTGAGTATATTAAAAGAAATCAACTTTCAAAGGCAGGTCATGAGGAGTGATTTAATGAAACTAGACTGAACAGAGTAGTCTATGTTTTGAAACACGATATACAGAATGCGATACAGAGACATAACACTCAGGAAGGAAGGTAAACAAGCGAAAAGACCAATCCCGACAACAATGGAAGTAGCAGAAAAAGTTAATTTTGTTGTTGGTAGCACTCTCATCTCTGAGTCAGAAGGAACTGTGTTCAATCGGGCTGACACTATGAGGAAGTTCTGATTTGTCTGAGATGTCTTTTGGGTGAGAAGCTAAACTGGGACTCTATCTGCTTGCCCAGGGGAATGTGAGAGAGCTCAGACACTATCTGAAGAAGAGCAGGGAGCTCTCCAGTGACCTGGCCAATGTTCATCTCTCGGCCAATATCATCAGAAACAGATTTTGAACGTGCATTTATATAACACCTTTCATGATCACAGGACATCCCAAAGCTCTATATTCCTGATGAAATACTTTTAAGTTGTATTATCTGCTTTATTTATGAATAGAATTCATGTGCAACTAAGCTGCTGTGCTTGACAGTATAACAACAGTGATTGCACTTACAATTATAACCTATTGGTTGTAAAGTCTTTTGGGATGCCCTGAGGATGTGATAAATGGAAGTTATTTCTTTAATGTGGGGAAAGGGGCGAAAATGTGATTGTTCTCAAATTATAAAGCTTCAGATAGCAGAGTAGACAAGGTACATATAAAAAAGGGCAAATGAGGTTAAGAGACTGGTCAGAAGAGCTAAAATAATAAAAAGGTTAGGATAGCAAGAGGTGTTTAATGAAATGTCAACTATTCATATAAATATCATAGAATCATAGATTTATACAGCACAGAAGGAGGCAATCCAGCCCACAGAACCAAAACCTGTGCCAGGAGTCTGACAGGTTATCATTAAGCCCCTGTTCTTTTGTAATTTTCCCATCCTTTAAAATTTATTTTTTTCAAATATTTAACTACTTCTCTTTTGAAAGTTATTATGGATTCTGCTTTTACCCTTGTTTCTGACAGTGCATTCCATGTGTTAACAATCCTAAGCAAAAAAATAAAATCTTCTACCGTCTTCTTTCATTCTTTTGCAATGATTTTAAATTTATGCTCTGTACTTAGCGGCTCATTGATCAGTGAAAATAGTTTTCCCCTATTAATCTTATAAAAATAATTTATAATTTTGAATGCATCTGTCTGATTTCCTTGTTAACCTTCTCTCCTCCAGTGAAAAAGATCATTAGTTCCTCCAATTTCTCCTTATAACCAAAGACTTTCACCTCTGCTATTGTCCTAGTAAAGGTGTTCTATACCATCGCATTGGCTGTCACATCCTTCTTATGGTAGGGTATCTATAATTGAACACAACACTTCAACTGTGGCCTAACCAGCTGATTTATATAAGCTACAATTATTTATTTTATTTGGCTTTATATTTTTGCTTCATCTGCAGATATTGATATTGTGCCTTCCCCCATCCAAGTTCAAATCATTTTATATATTGAAAAGACCAATGGCCCTAATACTGACCTCCTGAGGAATACCACTGTTCACAACTGAAAAATATCCATTAACTGCCGGTTGTGTCTTGTTAACTGTCATTGAACTAACTCGCTGTTCATGCTGTCACATTTTCTTGAATATTGTGCACCTTAATTTTGTCAACAAACCTCCTACTTTCCATCACCTTTTGAAAATCCATATAAATAACATTTACAGTATTTCCTTTATCAATACACTGTTAACTCTTACTCAAAGAACTCTCGTAAATTTAGCAGAAATTGTTTGCCATTTACAATCCAAGCAGGCTGGCCTTAATTAGCCTGTGTCTTTCTGAGCATTAATTTTATCTTTAATTATAAACCTAGAAACTTACTACCAATATTAGCATGACTGGACTACAGTTCTTTACGTTCTTCCTTTTTGAAGAACGGTGTTTCCTTGTGAACCCTCTAATCCTTTGGTACAGCTTCCATACCTAAAATGCTTGTTCATCAGCTGCTCTTTTCTAACTGATCACCCTCAGAATTCTAGGATGCACTGCCATCAGAGCCCAGGGTCTTTCCCACAATTGAGTTCCAGGGATTTTTTTCAACCTTCTTGAGAGTAGTGCTATTTCCTTCTCCTCCTCTACATCTTCATTCTGACTATCAGAGGCTTCTGTGAAAACCAAGGCAAAGTACTCATGTGATATCTAAAAGCAAAATACTGTGGACGCTGGAAATCTGGAGTAAACGTAGAAAATCCTGGAAATCCTCTGGCAGCATCATTGGAGGAAGAAGCAGATTCGGGTCAATGATCTTTCGCCAGAATTAGAAAAAGGTAGAGATGTAACAAGTTTAAAGCAAGTACAGAAGCAGAGAAAGGGGAGAGAGAGAACAAAGGGGGATGTATCTGAAAGGGTGGAAAGCAAGAGAGGTTAAATTAAAAAAAGGGATGAGGTGCAAGGCAAATGAGGTTGTAATAGGACAAGTAAAGGAACAAAAGGTGGACCTGGAGGAGGTTTAACTGGGAATAACAGAATCTACTAATTTGGTATCTCCATCATTACTTCGTCCTCCATAAAATTCCTCTTTCTGTATCTAACCCCACCTATATTCTCTTCAGCTATTTGCTTACCCTTTTATGCTCAGGTATCTCTAACTGTTTCTTTTTGTTATTCACTTCACACCACAATTCATACTTGGGATTTTTGGTTGCTCTTCACATTTCACTACTCAACTAGATCTTCATTTGTATAATATTCCCCTTTTTAAAGTCTCACTTTCATTTTAATTTCTCTATTTATCATGGAATTTGGGCTTTTGATACACTCCTTCACCTCTTGTGGAAATATGTCTATAGCCTAATCATCTCCTGTTTGAAATATTCTCAGTGTTTGTTCTTTTCAGTTTTATTTCATTAAATCTTCCTTATTCTCAGCCAGTTGCTTTGAACTTTGGCTGTTTACTCGTCTTTTCAATTTTTATATTGAACCTAATTATGTTATACAACAAAAAAAGAAAATGCTGGAAAAACTCAGCAGGTCTAACAGCATCAGTGGAGAGAAAAACAGAGTTAACATTTTGAGTCCGTATGACTTCTTCAGAGCTTGTTATGACTCTGTTATGTTACATCTATTGTTGTGACTATGTTATGACTCTGTTCCCAGTGAGTTGCCCTACCCTGACATTATTTCACAGCAATTCAGGTGAAAACGAAAATGGTGAGGCCATTGAAGGATCCCAAAGTTGACATATCAAGTGATCAAAGGATAGATCTGCTGAATTAATTATTTTTCTTGTGTGTTCAGGAAAGTTGAAAGGGGTGAGGGGGTAGGTGGGGTGTTGGGTTTGGGGGGAACAGAAGAAACAGTTAAAGAAATGTACATTTCATAAAAGACAGTCACTGGTAGACTGAGGAAGCTGTCTGATTGAGTTAATATGAGAATACTTAAAAAGTGGCGAGTGAAAGTGGTCACATTGAATCTACTATTTTGAGGGAAATCATTTGAAATGCTAATTCCCAGGGACTGAAAAGCGGCTAGCCTAACACCATTCTTTAAAGCAGAGCAAATGCATGACCCAGGATGCCAAAAGCCAGTGAATCTAACGCCTGTTATTGGTAAAATGCTAGAAGACATCTTGAAAGAGGGGATAATGGAATAGTTGGATCTAGAGCGGCAAAAGCACATCAACATGGATTTGTGGAGAAGGGTCTTGCCTAACACATTCACAGGAATTCTTCAAGAAATTTAGGAAAATGTTGACAACAGATATCCGATGGATGCCGTACATCTAAATTTCAGGGAAGTTTTTGATACCCTGCCACATAGTGGTTAGGCTACGAGGTAGGAAGGCAAGGAAGAGGAGACAAGCTTCAGAGGCGCATTGAAAATTGGATAAACTGAAAAAGCAAAGATTGTCATGACAGAGCTGCATCAGCACAGCAAAGGGATGTGCCATGAGGATCAGGCAATTGTTATTTAGGCTGATATGAATAATTTGGAGCTGGAGATAGAAATAAAGTCACATCAGTTGTATGGGCCAAAATCCTGGAACTCCCTCCCTCACAGCATTGAGAGTGTACCTAACCACATGGACTGCAGCGGTTCAAGAAGGCAGCTCACCACCACCTTCTCAAGGGCAATTAGGGATCGGCAATAAATGCTGGCCCAGCCAGCGACACCTGCATCCCGTAAATGAATAAAAGAAAATGATGCCTATTTCAGACAATAGGAAGAGGCAAATCAAATCGCTGGATAGGTTAGGAAGATAAATAAATGAGTGTCAAATATCATTTAATGTAGGAAAATGCAAAGTAATGAGAATAGGGAAGGGAATTAAACAATGAGAATATAAACTCAATGGCTCTACGTTAGAAAATGCAAGACAGGAGAGGGATCTGGAGCTGTTGGTGGATTGTTCATTGAAACTAACAGAGTTCAGTATATGGTAGCAATAAGGAAAGCTAACTAAATCTGGACTTATAGCCAGAGGGATAGAGAACGAATAATGAGTCTGCAATCTACTGGTGTGGTCACACTTAGGACTCTGGCTCCTAGAGCGAGGATAGTCAGGCATTGCAGGCAGCTTAGAGAAGATAAACCAAATGGATACCTTGCTTAAGATATCTGAGCTATGAAGGGAAGTTGAAGATCCTGAAATTGTTTATTCTGAAGAAGAGAAGGCTCAGGAAAATACTCAATTATTCAAGATTCTTAAGGGAATGGACAAATTGATCCCTAGTAATATGCTTAAGATTATTACAACATCGAAAACAGGGAATGTGAGCCCAAGATTAGAAGAGGGAAGCTACAAGTATAGTTAGACTTGACTACTTCACATAGACGGTGGTGAACGTGCAGATAGACGACTAAGGGAATTAAGTCAGATTGTGCAGAAGAATTTAACGAAAAATTGCATGGATATTTGAGGGAATAACAGTTGATGTGTCACAATTTTAGGGGTTGGTCAGATGGATCTCCATCTTTTCAACTCTATTTATAATGTTCTTAGTTCTACATTTGTTGTGCAGCCATTGCAAAGGCTGAAGTATTAAATGCCATTTGTAATAAATCAATGATACCTTTAAGTGGCCATGTTCCTTTACATTTACCAATGACTCCTTGAAACCAGCCCTTTAAATGCTTTTTAAATGTGATTAATCATCGTCTCTGGAGAGCCCCATACTTTGTAAATGAAGCTATTCACAATATATATTAATGATTTAGATGAGGGAACTAAATGTAATATCTCCAAATTTGCAGACAAACTGGGTGGGAGGGTGAGCTGTGAGGAGGATGTAGAGATGCTTCAGTGTGATTTGGACAAGCTGAGTGAGTGGGCAAATGCATGGCAGATGCGGTATAATGTGGATAAATGTGAGGTTATCCATTTTGGTAGCAAAAACAGGAAGGCAGATTATTATCTGAATGGCCATAAATTGAGAGCGGGGAATGTGCAACGAGGCCTGGGTGTCCTCGTACACCAGTCGCTGAAGGTAAGCATGCAGGTGCAGCAGGCAGTAAAGAAGGCAAATGGTATGTTGGCTTTCATAGCGAGAGGATTAGAGTACAGGAGCAGGGATGTCTTGCTGCAATTATACAGGGCCTTTGTGAGATCACACCTGGAATATTGTATGCAGTTTTGATCTTATCTGAGGAAGGTTGTTCTTGCTGTAGAGGGAGTGAAGTGAAGGTTTACCAGACTGATTCCTGGGATGGCAGGACTGACATATGAGGAGAGATTGAGTCGTTTAGGATTATATTCGCTGGAGTTTATAAGAATGAGGGGGGATCTCATAGAAACCTATACAATTCTAACAGGACTAGACATGGTAGATGCAGAAAGGATGTTCCTGATGGTGGAGAAGTCCAGAACCAGGGGTCACAGTCTGAAGATACAGGGTAGACCACTTAGGACTGAGATGAGGAGAAATTTCTTCACCCAGAGAGTGGTGAGTCCGTGGAATTCACTACCACAGAAAGTAGTTGAGACCAAAACATTGTATGTTTTCAAGAAGGAGTTAGATATAGCTCTTGGGGTGAAAGGGATCAAAGGATATGGGGAGAAAGCGGGAGCAGGCTATTGAGTTGGATGATCAGCCATGATCATGATGAATGGTGGAGCAGGCTCGAAGGGCCGAACGGCCTACTCCTGTTCCTATTTTCTATGTTTAAGCTGACTTAGAAAATGTGGTCAGCACATTAATGCTTGGGTGGGGTATTTTTACTTGTTATAGGAATGTGAGCGTTGCTGGCAAGGCCAGCATTTATTGCCCATCCCTGATTGCCCTCAGGTGGGCGTTCATAATGCATCATCCAACCACCACTCATTTGAAGGCCTGATTAGAGAATCTATCCCAATGGTTTAGATGGAGCATGTTCAGTTCTCCTCCAGTAGAGTGTAAGTCAAAAATGAATAGCAGACATCCCGATGGACTCAGTGGCTAAATCAATGTCCAGTAGGACACTGAGCCAAGGAAGCCAAGAATTTCAAGTTCAGTCCTTTCATTTATGCTGATTTAGCTAAATTAAGCCAAGGCCGAGTTGAGCATGCTACACTTGAACTCAGCATGCTTGTGCTAGAGACGTGTAAAATCAGTGAGGATTCTTGATCTTGGTTGTTCACCAGTGAGTACTGCTGGAAATCATGCAGTCGTGGATCACAGTAAAGATAGGATCAGCCTTAGCTTTGATGCGCCCACAAAAAATTACTTGCCAATACTCATTGTTTAGTTCATAATTAAAAATGGCTACTTGAACGTGGTGCAGAGGGCTGCTGTGCATCTGAAATCTAATCTCAGTATGAATCAACATTTTAAGAAGAGGAAAGAGGAAGACAGTGGGAAAAAATGAAAAACATTGATGCAAGTAAATTTTTTAGTATCTTCAAAAAGTGAATTTTTAATCATCACTGTGCAGTCATGCAATAATAAACATTCTACTTTTTAAAATGAGAAAGTGAAGATCTTCTATCTCACATAGAAGCTTGTTCTTTCAATGAAGTTTGTGTCTTTGTGCAATGCAGATTTTAATATCATGTCATGTCTTCATTTTCAATCAAAGATATAGGCTTCATCAAGCCAGAAACATTTCTGCCCAGCAACATTATTCACATGACAGATTATTGCTTACACTGAGAATGTGTAGCATAGAAGAGGGAATGTGAAAAATTCATAGGTGCAAATAAAGATACCATGAAGTATTTGTTCTTAATGGTATGGCTAGTGGCTACATAAAAAAGGCAATAAGGTTGAGAGGAAAAATACAAGAAAAATGCTATAAGCAGCTACTCAATCTACAAAATGTTTCTTCAAATAGGAAATGTTCCTGATATGAAAACATAGTGACAAATTAATAATAGCACAGCATTTTAAAGAGAAATATTTTCACATCATCTATTGCACTTTAAACGGGAAAAAGTGGACTAAAATGTGTAAAAGCTGAATTCTCGTGGAATGTGGATTTTTATTTGAAGGGATGGGGTGTTATGGATAGTAGGAGACAGGAAGATACAAGTCTGTTAAAAGTGTTAAAGACAGGATGGGGGTGGGGCAGTTGGTGTTAGTGGTAGTGAACAAGCCACACTCCCTATGGGAATGTTGACATTTTAAAAATCATGAAACATGGAACTTTCCAGAGATAAATATGGCAATGAGAATGTTAACAAGTACATAAAACCAGCCTAGAGAACACTTCACTCAGGAAAATTCCTCTGGTACTAACTCCTATCTGCATCCCTGACCACGTTGATAAAGCACAGACAATGTAAGAATGATACCTGCCTTTACCTGAACAAATTGATGTTGTTTTGTACTTGAATTTTCAAATGTAAGAAATCTCTTCATTGGTTATTACAATTGACACCTAGAACTGCAGATCTAATGGTGCTGCAAGACACATTTGCATTGCTTCTGTTTAAGTGTTTTGCGACAAAACACAACTTCTTCTAATAAAGCAGTGCATAGGGTAGGATTGCAATTTGGACTAAAGAAAGGCAGACCACTGGGGCTTTAACTAAACCCACATGGTGATAATCTGATGGGATTAGAAGCACCACCTATTTTACTTACAATTGACTTCAAAACAGGCAACCAATCTGATCCTGTAAATTTATAGGTGTGTTAATCTAAAGTGACCACTAGGGGTTTTGTTGTAAATATATAAGAGCTGATGTAACTTGTTGCTGCCCTTGGTGAATGTTTGGTCCCTAAATGCATCAAAGAGGAATAAGGGCAAAGACTTTTACATCATAGTCCCAAAATTCAGCTCCATGGCACCACGGCTGCTGGTGCTACGGAAGTCCAAGAGCAGAAAATGGTGGCCAAACTGCTTCCAGTCATTTTGGGTGATCCGTGCTCTTAAGGGTGCGAGCATGGGCGTGCCATGCATGTACTAGAAGTATGCAGAGTAGGCAGATCCTAAGGTCACTCAGTGTCTAATGCAGATTTGATGTCCACCCTGCCATTTTGGACCTCACAGGTCCTGTTAACATCCTCTCTTAAACAATTCCAGCTGAACATGCATTCAGCTGCATGAGGGACACCCCCAGAGGAGCTATTGAAAGGCATCAGCAAGGGACTTCCAGGTGAGATGCTTTTGACTTTCCTTTGCTCCTGCGGAGTTAGTGGAAGTACTGTGCACTGTAGAGTGATTCATGGATGAAATCTCTATGGGATAAAGTTAAAAATATTACACTGTAATCACCAGTGCTGATGGCTTCAGTAACTTTTGACCAAATGGAAATAGTTTTTGAATGGATAGTGGTTGCCTATTTTTTGTCATTACAAGTTCTTTATTGCAGCGTAATGCTCAAACAACAGAAGAACTAATTCCACAAAAGAAAATATGCATGTGTCACATTTGGTCAGAGAGCGATCTCAAGTAACCCTTTCCAAATATAGGAACTCCGATCAGAACTTGGGGCAGATTTGATCCTATAGAGTTAAGAGCTACTGAAGGGAAAATAAATGTTTGTCACAAAAGAAGAAATGATACATTTTAGAAACAACTTTAACAATGGAGGAAATGTGGGAGTTTCATTTGAGGTAGCAGAAATTGTGAAATAAAGAATGTCAATAGATGAAGAAAGATTTAAGAGTGGAGTTATCAAAGTAAAGAGGTGATAGTGATTGGTCAGCCAGATAATCTGTTTTCGTGATTTTGATTGAGGGGTAAATATTGGCCAGGACACTGGGGATAACCCCCTTGCTGGATAGTAAAAAACCCAGTAGAAACCCAGAACGGTAATGAGGAAATCATCTGGGTTGTATAACTCTCACTAAAAATGTGGGCAATTTAGCTCAATGTTGTGTATTGGTTACTTCTTTGACACAAAGGCAAAATAACTATTTTAAAGATGCATACTCAATTTTAGAATGGATCCCGTTTAGCAAGATACAAGAAAGATACTTTCCAGAATTCATTTGATGCTCACTGAAGCTCTGTGTTTATCACAAAGAACTCCAGAGGTTTGTTAACTAACAAGATCAGTTGTGGAAAGGCTGTTCCAAAAGATATACTGCCAATCTTGAATTAATCAAGGATTTTCCAGGTGATGGGTGATTTGAGAATTAACAACTGCTACCATATAAATGTAGAAAATAAAATTGGCCTTCTTTCTAAGGGGAAGGATGAACATGAATGAACAGGAGAGCTAGAGTAGGAATATGGTAGATTGAAGAGATGGCATAAGGAAGCAATAAGTTTGGAGGTGAAAACAATAAAAAGCAGATCAGCTCTTATAAAGAGCTCAGAAAACAGGGGATAAAACTTGATCAGTCATCATGATTTTACAAGCTGCAACAATGTTGAGTTGATTTACAGAGATCTTCAAACTTAGAATTGGGAGAGAAAAACATTTAGGAGAGTGAGCAACTGTACCATCAGGATGAAAGAGGGGTGGAAAGGAAGACTCGAGTTTTGAAAGACAACTTTGGCAAGGGACCAGAAGAAGCAGCTGCTGGAGGAAGACAGCAATTGATGCTTCTTTTCAATAAAGTTGCAGCTAGCAGCTCTAATAGTGGATTTACAGAAATTACAAACAGCGTTAAAGTTGGCTTGGGTGCCTCAGAATGATTGGGATGCCAGATGTGATGAGCAGAAATTTTACAAGAGACAGCAGAATGAGAGGCATGATTGAACTAAGATATAATACCAATCTCACAAAAAGGGAAGAGTGAGCTATGAAATTTTCCATGCCAGCTGGGATAACATCGGTTCCTTCACTGTCTCAGACAGAAGAAAGCAGCAGTTCGTTAATGAAACTCAGCAAGAATTCCTGCAGACAGTCCTATAAGGGAGAACTTTAACCCCCAAAAATAGAGGGATTTGGGTCAGATGCCAAAAACCCCTACCTGAACTCAAATTGAACTTGCCGACTTCCGGATTTTATGGAGGCGGGACAGGGGACAGACAACCCAGTTGCCCACAGCAGGCAGGTTGACAATTTAAATATCGTTATGAGAGCACATGTCTCATATGTGAGCACCATTTTAAACTTAACCCTTTCTCTCCTACTCCTTTACCCACACCCCCGAAACTCCAGGCCTCAATATTCCTGATTCCAAACTCCATTCTTCCGCCCTTCCTTCCCTATACACCCCAACCCTCACTCCCCACACCCCACACTACCCGGCTTCCTCGACCTACCTCCTCCCCATATGCCCCTACTGGTCTCCCCAATGATCCCCAGATCCTCTCAGCTTCCTAACTGTGTTAGGAAGCCAAGGGATAGGAGCATGACATCACTAGAAAGGAAGTGTGTCATGTGATCCAATTTATTTTCACTTTTGCTTTTAAGCAGAGCACGTACAAAGAGCTTTGCTGCTGGTGTCTTCAAGCTTTATGCCTCTGTAGAAATGTTCCTGTGCTTAGTCTCAATAAATTACCCCACAACATGTTTGCACAATCCCTTGTGAGCGATTGGTGCCTTTATATCAATATAAAAATCACGACAAGCTGTGGCCTGGTTTCAAAGGCCTGCACACCCAATACATAGCCAGTTAGCATCCCAATATGGTTGGCTGCAGCTGGGAAACAGGGACAGAAAATGTTGATCAGGGTCCTGTCGTTACTTTCAGCAGGATCTTCAGGAAACCAAGTGCAGGTTTTCCTGACCCCAAACTGGCCAACCCCCATCCCCCTACTCCCTCTCCAGGTCTGAGTTAGTGTACAGTCCATAGGAACTGAATTTACAAGGACCCCTGCCAGCGGGAAGGGAAGTGGGACTTTGCTGGTGGCAGAGATGGGAAAAGGCAAAGCATCAGGCACATGGCCTTCAGTACCAGATTTTGCAATGTACACATTTTCAGCCAGATTGAGGCTATAATATTGCAATGTGCAGACTTAATTTAAATTGCATTATTACTTAAATTAGGTCCCACGTCAAATTTCATAACTTAGTGTGAGGCTAAACACCAGCATTCAGTTTACCCAAAAGAAAATGGCGCATGGCTGTTTAAGGAGGCAGACTGCTTTGGTGTTCTCCTTAAAACAAGAGTGTTGTTGTTTTTATTGCCATTGAAGTATTGGCATTTTTGATTGGGAACATTTCTCTCATACGAGCATCCAAATTAGGAGCAGGAGTAGGCCTTTTGGCCCCTCGAGCCTGCTCCATCATTCAATAAGATCATGGCTGATCTGATTGTGGCCTCATCACCACTATTCTGCCTACCCCCGATACCCTTTGACTCATTTGTTAATCAAGAATATATGAACATACTTCTTCTCCATTGACTATCTCACAGGCATTATTTCTTTCCCTAGTTTCACCTTTGTGGATAAATTTTCATGATGTCTTCCTAAATCCTGGTACAGTACAAGATCTACTTAAAAAGGTTGTCAGGATGGAAATGCTGCATGATTTGAATGAGGAGGACCAATTCAGGATGGAATAGTCATTTCAGGTCAAAATATACTATGGCTCACTGGCATATGTCCATCAGTTACTTAATTTTAAAATTCTCATTCTGGTGTTCAAATCTCTCCATAGACTTGCCCCTCCACATCTCTGTAACCTCCTCAACATGTAGAACCCTCTGAGAACTGCATGTTCCTCTAATTCTGTCCTCTTGCGAGCCCTGACCTCCTTTTCTCTTCCATTGATGACTGTCCCTTCAGTTGTTTAGATTCTAAGCGTTAGAATTCCTTCCCAAACCTTTATGTCTCTTATTTACCTCTCTCTCCTCCTTTAAGGCACTTCTTCAAACACATCTCCTTGATCAAGCTCGTCTGTCCTAATATTGCCTTATGTAACTTGTCGCCAAATTGATAATGTTCCTGTGGAATGCCTTGAAACGTTCTGCAGAATTCCATCCAAAAATATCCAAGGATTTAATTTTACAGACCATACTACTCCTGCCAGCTATATCAGAGCCTTTGTCACCTCTGCATCACTGTGGAGAAAAAGATCAAGCTGTGCTGTCTTCAGGCTGTCTTAGAGGCAACTTCAAATACTAGGACAGATCTACCAATGGATGTCAAGGTCATCACAGCAAGCCCTTCCCTAGTTTTGCTAGACGCTTTAAATTAAGGCCCAAAGTGCCAACAAAACAAGACTGGGTCACAGGAAGCTCTGTAACAGTTGCATATGAGACAGTGCTCAGAAGTTACAGTGCATGAGTTAGGTTTTGAGTCGATGAAATAGTTTAGGAGAACTGTGAATATCAGAATGGTAAGTTGATGAAAGCCATTGAGGATAACAAAGAGCTCAACAATAGTGCCAGTTTAATCAGTAGAAGATGAAATGGAGCTATAGCTGCTGATGAATATTGAAGTTACAATAAATGGTCATTTTAGAAGAGAAGTTAGATTCTATCATTCTGATTGTGCTAGAGTATAGATATGCAGGGTCGGAGTGTGCACTGCCTGTTCACATGAGTGCAGAGACCATACGTAATTAACGCTGGGTATTCATTATAATGAAACAGGTGTGCAGCCAGCTGTATACATGCTGCTTATTGGCTGCATGCCTGATTGGGGTAAGGAGGTGGGAAATTGGACATTGCTGACACCATTTAAAGGTAGTCTGCACCTCTTAAAAGCAAACTGCCTCTTAAAGGGCAGGTGCACTTTGGCTGACTTCTAAAGGGAAAAAAAATGGCTGCAAGAGCTATAGGTCAAGCCCCAGATCTCTGAATTTGTGTTAGAGATTCTGGTTCAGGTAGTGGACAAGAGGCGAGAGATTTTATTCCAGAGGGGACAGAAAGGCAACCCAACAACACCTTGACATTGGTGAAAAGAGATAGCTAAGGAGGTTGTTGCAAGGAGCTTAGTCCCAGACCATGGCTGTAATGCTGAAGAAAGGCTAATGACCTCCGAAAGTTGACATTGTAAGAATAGTGGCGGATTTAACAATGATGATGCCATTGACTGTCAAGGGGAGATGGTTAGATTCTGCCTAGTTGGAAACGGTCATTGCCTGCCACTTGTTCAGTGCGAATGTTACTTGTCGCTTATCAATCCAAGCCTGAATGTTGTCCACGTCTTGTTACGTGAAGGCATGGACTGCTTCAGTATCTGAGGAGTCATGAATGTTACTGAATATTGTACAGTCATTGGCATCCCACTTCAGCCTTTATGATGAAGGGAAGGTCATTGGTGAAGCAGCTGAAGATGGTTAGACCTAGTACACTACCCTGAGGAACCCCTGCAGCAAAGTCCTGGGACTGAAATGATTGGCCTCCAACAACCAGACCCATATTCCTTTGTAATACAAGCAAAATACTATGGATGCTGGAAATCTGAAATACAAACAGAAAATGCTGGAAAAACTCAGCAAGTCTGGCAACATCTGTGGAGAGAGAAACAGAGTTAATGCTTTGAGTCTTATGACTCTTATTCAGACCTGAAGAGATGTTGAAATTTGATGGGTTTTAGACTGCTGAAGAGAGGGGATGGAGCAAAATAGAAGGTCAGGGATAGATGGGAGCTCAGAAGAGATTTGACAAAGATGTCACGGACACAAGACAAAGGGAGTGGAAATGATAGTGTTAAAGGCTGAGGCAGATGTTAACAGTGGTAAAAGTCAGTAGCAGAATGTGTTAATAGCAGAACAAAGGTCAGCACCCTCTGAAAGCAAAACATAAGAACAAGTTACAGACAGGCCATGTGGGAGGAGGGGGTTGGAAAAAAATATATAAAAATAGAGGATAGAACTCGTAGTCTGAAATTGTTGAACTCAATGTTAAGCCCAGAAGGTTGTAAAATGCCTAATCAGAAGATGAGGTGCTGTTCCTCCAGTTTGAGTTGGGTTTCATTGGAACATTGCAGCAGGTCGAGGACAGAAATGTGGGCATGAGAGGAAGATGGTGAGTTGAAATGGCAAGTGACAGGAAGGGCTGGGTCATGCTTGTGGACTGAGCAAAGGTGTTCTGCAAAGCGATCACCCAGTCTGAGTTTAGTCTCCCCAGTGTAGAGGAAACTGCATTGTGAGCAGCGAATGCAGTAGACCAAATTGAAAGAAGTGCAAGTAAATCGCTGCTTCACCTAGAAGCAATGTTTGGAGCCTTGGACCATGAGGAGGGAGGAGGTAGAGGGGCAGGTGTTACACCTTCTGCAATTGCATGGAAAGGTGCCGTGGGAAGGGGATGAGGCATTGGGGGTAATTGAGGAGTGGACCAGGGTGTCACGGAAGGAACTGTCCCTATGGAATGCTGACAGGGGAGGTGAAAGGAAGATGTGTTTGGTGGTGTCATCATGCTGGATTTGGCGGAAATGGTGAAGGATGATCCTTTCAATGCGGAGGCTGGTGGGGTGAAAAGTGAGGACAAGGGGAACCCTATCATGGCTCTGGGAGGCATATTCCTTTGTGCTAGGTACAACTGCAACCAGTGGAGAGTTTTATCCCTGATTCCCACTGACTTCAGTTTTGCTCGGGTTCTTTGATTCCACCTCAGTCATATTCTGCCTTGATGTCAAAGGTGTACATTAACTCACCTCACCTATGGAGTTCAGCTCTTTCATTTTGTGTTTCATCAAGGTCTCCTTTCATTCTTCTAAACTCCAAAGAGTATAGACCCAACCTGCTCAACCTTTCCTTAGCTTCTCATCCCAGGAATCAACCTAGTGAACCTTCTTTAAATTGCTTTAATGCAAGTATATCCCTCCTTAAATAAGGAATCCAAAATGGCACAGAATCCTTTAGGGATGGTCTCACTATTGGCCTGTTCTGATGTGACAAGATTTCCCTACTTTTGTACTCCATTGCCTGTGCACCCCACCACCCCTGCAATAAACTTGCTGTACCTGATTACAATTGAAAAGAAGTATTGTCTGTGAAATACTTTGGGACATACTGATGGCATGAAAAACATATAAATACAAGGTCTTTGTTTCCTTCTTTCTTTGGTTTTTTTTCTGTTACATTCTTGGAGACAAGAGACAAGTACTGTGCAGTGTTAATGCTATTCCAGTAATTGTAGAACAGACCACTGGGATTCTCGAAACCTGTTTCCAATCTGTGACTAGTTTGATGCTATCCGCAAAGCTTCTCCAGAATTATTGTGGCTTGCTGTATCCTTCATTATTCAGCCTTTACAAAGGTTGGAGAAAATGAATGTCCTGATCAGGAAGCAGATGCTTAGGAGGGAGAGAGAGAGAGAGAGAGAGAGACAGACAGAGGTGGCACAGGCCAACCCTCTGTCAGATACATGTGGCATGATTCTACTTTGCATGAAACAAAAAGTACATGGTCACCCCTTGCTCACATGACCACTCTCCAACTCTGTGATACTTCTAATATCTTCTTAATGAAAGGAGATTACAGGCATAAATCACCATACAAGAAAGATAACGTAAGGCCTTCATTGAAATTACACACAAATACACCAAATTGCTAAATTTTTACGTTTACTTCCAAATTGTTTCTTCGTCATGTACAACTATTACTCCTGTGCCACCATTACTTATCACCATGGCTCCCTTTGTCCTAAAATTCTCCTTACGTGTGCCCCTAACTAATTATTCCATGGCCAAAATTTTCTCGTTGGCGTGCGGGGGTGGGGCCCGCACGCCAACGTGTAAAATGACGCGCGGTGACGTCAGGCGAGCATCCCGACGTCACCGCGCGCCACTGTGATATTTAGGTGGAAGGGCGCACGATGTTCTCCAATGCGCGCCCACCATTAATTAATGATCCACTTAAGGCTCTTGAGGTAGCAATTGTCTGGTATTTTTCGGGTCCTGTATAATTCTTCAGGACGTCACACGCGGGTAGGCCGCATTTGGATAAACGTCATCCATGGTTGGGATAAGAGGGGTGAATGGGGTCGCGAGTGTCATTTGACAGACATTTAATTGTTAAAGTTACTGATACTTGCCTGTGTGAGCAAGAATACTTCAAAACTCTTCACAGCTGCTTGGACGTGTGTAACAGCTTTCAGGTCAGGACTCTTGAGTAAACATCATTTCTGGGGCCTTGCTGGTTTCAGGAAGCCTTCCCTTAGCCTGGGAATGGGAGTTGTGCTATCCACTGGAGGCACCTCCTCTGAGGAGAAAGGGAGGGCCAGAAGGGGGTGGAGGCCAGGAGTCCACATTCAGCCTTCAGGAGAGCCACCTTTGGGAGTATAGACGCAGGCACAAGGGGCACAGGGCGAGCAGGAAGTCCAAGGTGGAAGGGGCCAGAGAAGACGCCACTATCTTGCTGCCTGGGTATACAGGCGGCAAAGCAGCTACCTCAATATGTTTGACGTGCAGTGCCGAAGGAGGCTCCCTCTCTCAAGGGAAACAGTCACCTCCATCTGTCAGATGATTGGCCCTGAGATCTGCGCCAACTTGTGGGTGGGTGCTGAAGGTCATGGCTGCCCACAACTTTTATGCCTCCAGCTCTTTCCAGGGGTCGGTGGGTGATCTTTGCGGTGTCTCCCAGTCAGCTGTCCACACTTGTGTCAAGCAGATGACAGACGCTCTGTTCAGGCGTGCATTGACTTTCATCCACTACTGCTGGGACGAGACCAGCTAGACAGAGTGAGCCAGATTGCTGGCTTCACCCGCCTCCAGGGTGCAATCGAGTGCGCACATGTGGCCATCAAGGCGCCAGCAGGTGAGTCCAATGCCTTCGACAACAGGAAGGGCTTCCAATCCTTGAACGTGCAGATAGTGTGTGATCACAAGATGCAGATTCTGCAAGTCTGTGCGAGGTACCCAGGCAGCTCCCATGACACATACATCCTCAGACACTCCCAGGTGCCGGGGCTCTTCAGTGCTCCAGCCCGGCTGGATGGATGGCTGCTGGGTGACAAGGGCTATCCCCTCAAAAGGTGGCTCATGACGCCTCTCCATCATCCAAGAACAGAAGCTGAGCAGCGGTACAATAGGAGCCTCGCCTCCACAAGGGCTGTGGTGGAGAGAGCCATCGGTCTTCTCAAGATGCGCTTCTGATGCCTGGACCGTTCAGGGGGCGCACTCCAGTACCCCCCAGATCGTGTGTCGCTGATAATGGTTGCATGCAGTGCTCTCCACAATCTGGTGCTGGAAAGGGGTGATGCAGCGGACTAAGAAGATGTAGATGCAGTTGCTCCAGCTGCACACGATGAGTCCAGCAGTGAGTCTGAGGATGAGCACGCACAGGAGAGCGCTGAGGATGGACGCTGATCTGGGCATACTCCAGCGAGGCAGGGACACAGATGGATCTCCAACACTAGCCAGGGCTGCAGGCTCCATACTCGATACCTGAGTGCAAAATCTGCCTGGGTAGGAACATTAACTAAGGTCCTTGTCAATAAAGCTCAATGTCAAACAACTCACTCATAACATCATGGGTTCCCGTCCACCTGTAGAAGTAAGGAGACACCCTGATCCATGTTCACATATCAAAATTTAATGATTTAACAAAATGAAGTTCAGAAAAAAATAATTACAAAGGTGTTGCATATCACACCAAGTGGTCACGAACTAATAGCGGGGCAACATAAAACCGCCAGTGAGAAACCCGTGGTGTGCCTAAGGTGTCTTAAGTTTACACTTGCGGGTGCTATGTTTAGGTGCTCTCCCCTCACTGGCACTGACATCTGAGACAGCCTGCTCACTGTGCTGTCCTGTTGGCCTCGATGACCTTGGCACCGTCCTCTGGCACGTGGAGCCTTTGAAGGCCCTGCTTAGGAAGGAGCAGCCAGTTCCACAGCTGGCATCTCCCCAGTCACCGCAGCCTCATGGGATCCCATGGTCACTGGCAGAGGGTTGGAGGAGCTGCTGCCTTCATCCGGAGCACCCTGAGAGGAGCCCACAGAGATGACAGGCAGCTCGTGCGCCAATGTGAGGTTGCTTCAGACTTCCCTGCTCACCGTAGATAGATGAGCACTGAGCTGGGGTGCTTGGTGCCCAAACCATCTCCCACACTGGCACTCACCAGCTGAGGTCAATGCCACTGTGAGGGCTTGCAGGTCCAAGTGCATCCCCAGGAAGCCCTGACTGCTCCATAGAGGAAGCATGGCACTCAGCCATGAGGCTCATTGCCACTGTGATGTTCTGCGTGGACTCCTCCAGCATGGAGACCATGCCATGCATAGCCATGCATAGCCTCATGTATCTCCACCAGATCCTCCCGCATACCTTGCTGCATTTTCATCGTCTGTTGCCTCACAGACGACTCCAGAGGCACATCATCAGCCACTGACCGAGCATGTGCCTGGTCCCCTGTAGTCCTCCGACTGCCGGCGCCATGGGTACTCCCTGTCTCCGCCCGCACCTCAAGCGAGTGTGAAGTGCCCTCATCGCTGTGCCCTGGGACACTAGCCGATGATCTAATTCCCACCAAGGTGCTAGTATCTACGCTGGTGCCTGCCTGGCAGAGATGGTGTGACGCTGGAGAGTCCAATTGTTCAGGGGCCTCAGGTGTGAGAGAGAGAAATCTATCGCTTTATGTCTTGAACATGCTCAATGATTAAACTTCCACAGCCCTCTGGGGTAGAGAACTCCAAAGATTCACCATCCTCTGAGTGAAGAAATTCCTCCTCATCTCAGTCTTAAATGACCTGCCCTTTATCCTGAGATTGTGTCCCCTGGTTCTACACCCACCAGCTAGGGGAAACATCCTATCCACATCTACCCTGTCACGCCCTGTAAGAATTTTGTAAGTTTCAATAAGGTCTCCTCTCATTCTTCACAACTCTAGACAATGAGGGCCCAGTTTCCTCAATCTCTCCTCATAAGACAACCTTGCCATCCCAGGGATTAGTCTGGTGAACCTTCATTGCACTCCCTCTATGGCAAGTGCATCCTTCCTTAGATAAGGAGACCAAAACTGTACACAATACCCCGAGTGTGGTCTCACCAAGGCTCTATACAATTTCAGCAAGACACCTTTATTCCTGTACTCAAATCCCCTTGCAATCAAGGCCAAGGTACCATTTTCCTTTTTTAATTCCTTGCTGCACCTGTATGCTAGCTTTTAGTGACTCATGAACAAGGACACCCAGGCCCCTTTGGACATCAACACTTCCCAACCTCTCACCATTTAAGAAATACTCTGCCTTTCTGTTTTTTCTAACAAAGTGGATAACTTCACATTTTTCCACATTATATTCCATCTGCCGTGTTCTTGCCCATTCACTTAGTCTGTCCAAATCCCCTTGAAGCACCTTTGCATCCTCCTCACAATTCATATTCCCAACTAGTTTTGATTCATCAGCAAACTTGGAAATATTACATTTGATCCCCACATCCAAATCATTTATATAGATTGTGAACAGCTGTGGCCCAAACACTGATCCTTATGGGTACCCAACTGCCATCCTGAGAATGATCCATATATTCCTAATCTTTGTTTTCTGTCTACTAACCAATTCTCAATCCATAGCAGCATGTTAACCTTAATCCCATGTGCTCTAATTTTGTTTACTAACCTCCTGTGTGGGACCTTATCAAAAGCCTTCTGAAAATCCAAATCCACCAAATCCACTGGTTCTCCTTTATCTATGCTATAAGTAACATCCTTAAAAAACTCCAACAGCTTTGTCAAACATGATTCCCCTTTCATAAATCCATGTTGACTCTATCCAATAATATCATTATTTTCTAAATGTCCAATTATCACATCCTTTATAATAGATTCTAATGTTTTCCCTCCTAATGATGTCAAACTAATAGGCCTGTAGTTTTCTGTTTCCTCCCTCCCTCCCTTCTTAAATAATGGGGTTGTTTTTGCTACCTTCTAGGCTGCAGGACCCTTTCCAGAATCTATAGCATTTTGAAAGATAGCCACCATCTGTGTAGCCACCTCCCCCAATACTCTGGGATATAGCTCATCTGGTCCAGGGGATTTATCAACCTTCAATCCAATTAATTTTTCAAGTACTACCTCTTTAATAGTACTAATTTCTTTCCGTTCCTCATTTTCACAAGTACCTTTGTTCCCTAGTATTTCTGGGACATTTTCTGTATATTCCATGAAGACAGACACAAAGTAATTGTTTAGCCTCTCTGTTATTTCCTTATTCTCCATTATAAATTCTCCTGACTCCACCTGTAATTTGTCCTTGCTAACCTTTTCTTTTTCACATACCTAAAGAAGCTTTTACAGTGTGCCTTTATGTTACTCACTAGCGAGCATTCATATTCTCTTTTCCCTTTCTTTATCAGTTTCTTGGTCATCCTTTGCTGGATTTTAAATTGCTCTCAATCCTCGGGCTTACTACTTTTTCTGGCAACCTTATAGCCCACTTGCTTTGATCTTATGCAATCTTTGACCTTTGTTTGCCTTGGTTGATCCACCTTTCCTGTGGGTTTTTGTGTCTTAGAGGAATGTATATTTGTTGTAGATCATGCAATACTTCTTTAAATACTAGCCATTGCCTGTCTGGCATCAAATCTTTTAAGGTATTTTCTAAATCCACCATAGCCAACATGCCCCTCATACCTTCATAATTTCCTTTGACCAGATTTAGGACCCTAGTTTCAGATTTAATATAAAACTCTTTCATATTGTGGTCATGGTTTCCTAATGGCTCCTTTACAGCAAGGTTATTAATTAGCCCTTTCTCATTAGATAATACTAAATCTAAAATAGCCAGATCCCTATTTGGTTCCTCAATGTACTGCTTCAGAAACTTATACACACTCGAGGAATTCATCCTGCACAGCATTAGTGCAAATTAGATTTATTCAGTCTGTATGTAAACTGAAGTTGCCCATTATTACTGTATTATCCATGTTACTTGCAGCTCTAATTTCCTGACTTATACCGTGCCCAACATTACCACTACAGTTTGATGGCCTATAAACAACTCCCACCAATATTTGCTGTTTCTTATCTCCACCCAAAGTAGTTCTATACCTTGATCCTTCGATCTAAGATCCTCCCTCACTAATGTACTGATTTTGTTCTTTATTAGCAGCGCTACTCCACCTCCTTTTCCTCTCCACCTATCCTTCCTAAATGACGAATTTCCATGAATATTCAGTTCCCAGTCCTGGTCACCCTTCAATCACATCTCTGCAATGGCAATTAAATCATACCCATTTACCGCTATTTGTGCCTTCAAATCATCAACCTTGTTGCAATGCTGCATGAATTCAGATAAACTACCCTTAACTTTCTCTTTTTAACATTATTCCACTTTTGGATCCTATTTGATATTTGCCTTAGTTTCATCTGCCTTCTAATTTTGCTTACTACTTTCCTACTTCCTGTTATCGGTTTTGCTTCCCTCTAATCTGAGCTCCCTCTCAGGTTTCCAACCTCTGCCAATCTAGTATAAACCTTCCCCAACAGCACCAGCAAATCCACCTGTGAGGAGATTAGTCCTGGTTCTGTTAAGGTATAACCCACCCATCCTGTACAGGTTCCACCTGCCCCAGAACCAGTCTCAATGCCTCAGAAGCCTGATGTTCTCCCTCCTATACCAATTCTTCAGCCACCTTCTTAATCACATAATCCTCCTATTCCTATGCTCACTAGCACGTGGACTGGGAGTAATCCTGAGATTACTGCTTTTGGGGTCCTTTTTAATTTATTTCATAACTCCCTAAAATCTGTTTTCAGGACCTCATTCCTCTTCCTGTGTCATTGGTACCAGTGTGGATCACAACCTCTGGCTGTTCATCCTCCCTCAGAAGAATGTCCTGCAGCCTCTGTGTGACATTCTTGACCCTAGCACAAGGGAAGCAATATGCCATCCTGGAGTCACATTTACGGCCGCAGAAACACCTTTCTGTTCCCCTAACGAATGAATCCCCTATCACTATTGCCTTTCACTCTTCTTTCTCCCCTCCTGTGCAGCTGAATCACCCGTGGTGCCAGGGACTTGGCTGTGGCTGCACTCCTTTGAGGAACCATCACCCTCACCAGTATCCAAAAATATCAAAAAGATATTAAAAATAATGTCAAGGCTAAACTGAAAGGAATTTCTTTTGCATTCCATTTTTCTCAAATGGTTATTAATGAGAGAGAGCTTCTAGAACTTACGTTGCTGTAAAAGTGTTGGTGGCTGTTACACTGCTATGGGTGTGTGGTAAGACTATCGCTGGAACAGAGTAATAGAATAATCATAGGAAGTTATTGAAGCAAATAGTGTGGAGGCCATTGAAGCAAATAATATAAATGGGCTCAAGAGACAATTGAATCTGTTTTTGAAGAGAGAAGGAATTTGATATGATGAGATGATGGCTAAGTGGGGTTGATCTATAAGAACGAGGCAAGGGGCAGCGGTACGTTAAGTTGTGTGCATCTAATGATTTTTGTTTCTAAAAAAATCCTGTGCTCTTCTATAGAAATGTTGCATTGATAGTGTTGAGGACACACTGAAGTTGGAGTTTGTGTACAAATTTGGGATCTTGAGAATGGGGCCCTACTTTATATTTGATCCAAAATACCTGACCAGGGGGCAATAGATGCTCTGTGTAGATACCTTATTCCCCAACATTCTTATCTCTTACAACAATGAACATGAACATCCAAAATGTGTTGTTTTCTGGAGTTGTACATTCATGGCAAAGGAGGAGTCAGGAGAGAGTTTCAGCTGAATTATAGATTTTACATTTTTATTTTAATTTTGTTGACATTGAGTATTATGCTACTCTTCTGCTTAAAACCAAACATGATAACATTAAGATGAAATAAGTACAGTTAACAGCTTTTCAGATGTAATAGGTTAATTTTAATAGCTGGATCCAACCAGGCATTTTCATGTGTGTGTATCTATGTTTCAATGTCTGGTTTATTTTCGAACATAAGAACTAGGAGCAGGAGTAGACCATACAGCCCTTCAAGCTTGCTCTACCATTCAGTATGATCATGGCTGATCTTCTGCCTCAACTCCACTTTCCTGCGCATTCCCTTATCCCTTGATTCTCAGAGAGACTAAAAATCTGTCTATCTCAGTCTTAAGTGTACTCAATAATGGAGTATCCACAATCATCAGGGATAGAGAATTCCAAAGATTCATCACCCTCTGAGTGACAAGGTTTCCCCACATATCAGCCCTAAATGATCGACCCCTTATCGTGAGGTCTTATCTCCTGTGTTTTGATCCCACAGCCAGGGGAAACAACCTCTCAGTGTCTATCCTGTCAAGCCCCTTCTGAATCTTGTACTGTATGTTTCCATGAGATCATCCTTTGTGGTGATTATGGTTTATTTAGCGTGTAATATATCTTTAGGAATAGTGCTTGTTAAGGAAAATCACATGATCTTTCGTACCCAATTGGAGAGTAGTGTGGGCTACCTCAGAAGTCAGCAGTTAATAGTGTAGAGATAGAGTTAGAGTTGAAAGCACACATGTAGTTGCTGCTGAGTACCTTGTAAATAAACTTAAAGTTTCCACCCAAAAAGAGTCTGCAGATCAACTCTATCTATAGTACCAACTTGGCCACCACTCACAACAAACTGGTGACAAGGATAAAACAAGTTGAACAGAAGAAATCAAGTGAAAAGAAATCAGCACTGTACCTCGCCCAGTGAGTGTAAGTAGAAGTTCCATTTGAATCGGTGAAATAATTCCCTCTCAAAATGCCGCAATTCGGAAGAATTTATTCTTTCGATCTGGCCAGGGACGATTGGTCTCATTATATTGAACATCTCACATTCTTTTTCCAAGTGAATGAGATTATGAGGGAATAAAAGAAGTGAGCAATCCTCTTAAGAACATGTGTGAATAAAATGTACGGCTTGATTCGAAGTTTGATGGCACCCAGTGTCCCAGATTTGAAAAATTTTGATGAATTGGTGGACTTCGTGAAGGGTCATTATCAACCAAAGCCCTCAGTAGTGATGCAAAGGTTCAAGTTTAATTCGAGAAATAGAGCCCAGGGTGAGACAGTTGCATGCTATGTGGAAGTTTGAAGCAGTTAATAGAACATTGTGAGTTTGGTACATCTCTAAACAACATGCTCAGAGATTGTTTAGTGTGCGGGGTGTGAATGAGGACATGATTCAGAAGAGATTATTGTCCGAAGCAAATTTGGATTTCAAGAAGGTGCTGGAGATAGCACTGGCCATGGAAAGCGCAGTAAGAGATTCAAAGGCCATACAGGGCGTGCAAAATGGTGCCGTCCTCCACATCGGGCGGGAATCCTCAGCCGAAAAGGGTGCGAAAATGCAAGACTTTGCCAGGAAATGGGAAACAGCCCCCACTAGCTACAAAATGAGGAAAAATGACTTCGCAACGAAAATAAAGGATAATTTCAATAGAGGTGGAAACAAGCAGTCTTTTAACGATTGGCAGTTTAAAAAAAATTTTATTGTCTCAGAAATTGACATACAATGAGACAGTGCACGGAAAGATTCAAGCAGGCTTTTAAACAAAAGAGAAAAAAAACAGTGAAATCTAAAATGTAGAAGAGCCTGAAACAACAAATTCAGATATTTACTCATTGTTTAATCTGAGAGTTGGAAAGATAGAACCAATATTTGTATCAGTGAAAGTAAATGGCAGATCTGCTAGAATGGAAGTGGACATATGAGCTTCCACTGCAGTAATTGGGGAACATACCTTCAGATACCTGAATAATGGTGAACATCAATTAAATTTATAAGAAACAGCTGCAAAACTAAAAATGTACATGGGTGAAGACATTCAAGTAAAAGGCATAAGCAGAGCGACTGTCCATTATGGAAGCCAATCGGCAAAGCTACCAGTGTTGGTATTGAGAGGCAGAGGACCAAGCCTTCTAGGGTGAAATTGGCTAAGGGAAATCAACCTTGAAGGGCCACTGAGATTCCAGGTTTGAAAAAGGAATGTGTAAGGACTCAACAACCTGGAGAAATGCAGACTGTCTTAAACCAAAACCTGGAAGAAACCGAAGAAGCGCAAGAAACCCGGAGAAGAAACTCAAAGAGACCATGCTTGATGACAGAGTTCGAGACAAGGTGAGCAACAAGGAAAAGAAAACCTGTTGAAAGACCTTCACACACTACAAGATTCCCTCAAGTCAAAATTTGTACCGCTGGAAAAGTATGAAGAGAAACAGAAAGAATTCAGCACTTCTTTGAATGAATTGAAGAATGAGTTGGCAGAGAAGACACAACAATGTTCAATTTTCCAGGAGGCAGCAAACAAATGCAAAAAAGAGATGGAAGAGCTGAAGAATCAGCTCCATGAAGCAAAAGAGGCTTTGGAAGCGAAAGTCGCAGAATTTTCTAACAAGCAGAGAGATGATGAAGTTTTGGGAGACTCAGCCACTGAGCTCAGACAAGTTGAGCTTGCACCAGAGAGAAGTCTGGCCAACAGTGAAGTCAAAAAGAAGGCCGAGATTAAAATCTGCGCTAGAAAGAAAAAAGCACGAAGAAAGAAGAAACAGAAGCACAAATATGGGCTATAATACTGGCGCATACGAATACTCTTTCGTACATAGGCCTGGCAATCAAATCAGAAACGCCGATGCACTTAGTCGTTTGCCTTTACACAAAAATGACGAGGACGTCCCAGTTCCACAGGAACTGGTTTTATTGTTAAATTTCTTCGATTCCTCGCCGGTCTGTGCTCGACAAATCAGAGACTGGACAAGTAAGGACTCAATCCTATCTCAAGTACGAGAACAAATGCTTCGTGGTTGGTCACAAGAGCCCGCATCTGACGAAATAAAACTGTACTTTAACAGAAGACATGAAATAACCAGCCAGGATGGCATCTTATTGTGGCGAGCAAGAGTGATAGTACCTCCAAAGGGAAGACAGCCACTGTTAGTTGAACTACACAGTGCACATTCAGGAATATTCTGAATGAAGACCATAGCACGCAGATACCTATGGTGGCCTGGGATGGATGGCGAAATAAAGAGTTGAGTGAAGAATTGTGTGCAATGTCAGCAACTGCAAAAGTGATCTTCAACAGCTCCAATACACCCTTGGGAGTGGCCAGGAAGACCATGGGTGCGGTTACACATTGACTATGTGGGACCTTTCGTGGGAACAATGTTTCTGCTCATTGTTGATGCCCACTCAAAATGGATGAACATATATGAGATGAAGTCTCCAACGTTGACTGCTGTAATTGAGATGTTACGTCAAAGTTTTGCCATTCACGGACTACTAGAAGTAGTCGTTTCTGATAACGGCACGGCATTTACGAGTGCTGAGTTTCAACGGTTTATCAGCCTCAATGGTATCACTCATGTAAAAACTTCACCATACTGCCCCTCCTCAAATGGACTGGCCGTAAGGGTGGTTCAAACGTTCAAGGCAGGCATGAAAAAGCTAACTGGCGATTCCTTAACAACCAAGCTAGCATGTTTGCTTTTCTATTATAGGATCACCCCTCACACAACAACAGGTATCACACCTACAAAGTTATTGTTGAAACACGGTCTCAGGACGAGATTGAGCTTAATAATGCTGAGTTTAGAGGGGAAGGTGAAAACAAGTCAGGGAAGCCAGAAAACTAGACACGACTGGCATAGTTGTGAGAGGAAATTTGCCATGGGAGAGACGGTATACATGAAGTACTTTGGAGAAGGGCCAAAGTGGTTACCGGGGGAAATAAGTGCAGTGACTGAGCCTCTATCTTACCATGCGGAGGTGGAAGGCTGAGTCATATGGAGACATGTGGATCATTTAAGGAAGAGAGAAACAGATCATCAAGAATTGATTCCACCAGTGTTCACGACCTGGTCAGTGTTTCTTGTTGAGAGAACTCAACCTAGTACAGGCATGTCTGTTGTTCCTGTAAGAGTTGAGGATACAGAACTGCAGGTGCCCACCGAAGCACCCGATGTTCAGACAACTCCAGAAAAAGAGGTTCCTGAAAGAGCACCTGGAGTTGTAGAGCTGAGATGTTCTACATGCATGAGCTAACCACCAGAAAGACTGAACTTGTAAATTCCTTACCCAGTGTAAATATTTTGTTGTCATGAGAAATTTGTACTTGTAAATATAAAATGTATATTCGAGTAAAGGGGGGAGGGATGTGGTAATTATGGTTTTATTTAGTGTGTAACATGCCTTTAAGAATAATGCTTGGTAAGGAAGATCACATGATCTTTAGTGCCCAATGGAAGAGTAGCGTGGGCTACCTCAGTAGTCAGTAATCAAAAGTAGTGTGGAGATGGAGTTTGAGTTGAAAGCACACATGTAGTTGCTGCTGAGTACCTCGTAAATAAACTTAAAGTTTTCACCCAAGAAGTGTCTGCAGATCAACCATAGCTATGGTACCAACTCGGCCACCACTCACAACACCTCCCATTCTTCTAAGCTCCAGAGAGTATAAATCCAATTTACACAGTCTCTCATCATTGGACAACCCCCTCATCCCAGGAACCAATTAAATGAACTTCTTGCTGTACAGCCTCCAATTCAAGTACACCCTTCCTTAGGTTTGGAGACCAAAACTACACAGTACTTCAGGTGTGGTCTCAATTGAAGCAAGTCTTCCTTATTCTTGTACTCCAATCCCCTTGCAATGATGGCCAACATGTCATTTGCTTTCCTAGTTGTCTGCTGTACCTGCATGCTAAGCTTAAATATTACTTTTGGAAATAAAATTTGTGATTTTCAATGATAAGTGTTATAAATGAAGGCTATTATTATTGTAATAGCCTGTTTTTGATTGACAAACAAATAAACTAACAGAAGCAGCTTTGTCTAAGATGTACTATTTCCTACCAAGTTCTGAACCAAAGTGAGCATTAATAAATATACAATGGATTTTTTTTTCCTACAGTAAACCACCTCATTGACAGATTTTACTTGCTTTGAACCCAATATTAAACGTTGACTTTCTACAGTGGAAACTGTTTCCCCTCAAGGTTTAAACTAAATCTCTTGTGCTAAATACAAAGACTACCTCAGAGACTGTGCACAACATTAACATCAAAATCTTTTCCTTTCTAGGCACAACATGCAGATCATGCTCTCCAGAATCTCCTGGTACATTATGAACTACATCTGAACACACATTGCCTGCTGAGAACTATTTTGATGCAGTAATATTATTGAAGTCTTGTGCCCCTCCCTCTGCACCCACACCCCCTCCCCATGTATATCACTCCACAATAGTTGTGGAGGAGAAAAATATTGTTTTGTGGTAATTTTTGCAACTAAATCTTAACATAAATTTGCTGTTCTTAATTAGAAGTAATAATAATAGATATGTTCTTTTCCCATCTGGATTTTGAAGCATTATAAGCAGAACTGGTTTCCTGAAGGAAGCTTGCTAGCAGCCTCTTGTACCATAAAGGCAGGTTTTAATGAACAACAGCTGTCATTGCGGTTTCCCCAAGTAAAACAATTGATGTATTTTGTTCAGGAAGCGCTAAGTGGAACAAATATTAACCTGAACCCCACATATATTGTAGTTGTGTGTCTAGGGAACAAAAAAAATAAGCAAGTAAAAATTGGATTTTTTTAAATTTAAAAACCCTGGGATTAAATCCCAAACCTGTTGCTCATAACTTGACAGGCAGTCAGGAAGATAGAGAGATAAACCACATGTTTAGCAATTTCCAGATCTTGTAATCTATGTCAACTATATGTAGCGTTTCCATTGATTGCAGAATTTCATGGAATATTTGTCTTAAATCACAAAACAAAGTCTTTTTTATGTTTGTACTTTGGAGAAAATATTCTAATAAAGGAACTATACCCAGAACTCCTGTTAATAAGCATATTGCTGTATAACCATTGTTGCAGTGAACAATTTTGTAGAAGCTGGTGAATAAAGACAACCCTTTGCGGTCTTTTCATTTCTGGAAACACTTTCCTTCATTTAGAAACTGGTTAAAAACTGGTTAGGCCTCTGTGTGGTGATTGTTGGGTACTAAGGGATGTCATTTCAAAGCCTGGTCTATTGTGGTACAATGAATATAGTCTGTTGTTCATTGCAAGTCTGCCAGGCAAAAAGTCGGCAACAGATGAGATGTGACAACAATAGGTTGTAATCTCATCATCAAATTTCTCTTTTAATTTTTCATGGGTTATAAGCATCGCTGGCTATGTCAGGATTTATTGCCCTTCCCTAATTGCCCTTCAGAAGATGATGGTGAGCCGCCTTCTTGACCTGCTGTAGGTACACCCATATTAGGAAGGGAGTTCTAGGATTTTCTCCCAGCGAAAATGAAGGGATGGCAATATTAAGCCAGAATGGTGCGTTGTTTGGAGGGGAACTTGCAGGTGGTGGTGTTCCCATGCATCCTTCTAGGTGGTAGAGGTTGTGTGTTTGGAAGATGTTGAGTTGCTTGGTGAGTTGCTGCAGTACATTGTGTATATGGTACACTTTGATGTTACTGCGCGTTGGCGGTGGAGGGAGTGAATGTTTAAGGTGATGGATGGGGTGCAGATCAAATGGGCTGCTTTACCCTCAATGTTGTTGAGCTTCTTTAGTATTGCTGGAGGTGCACATAATTAGGAAAGTAGAGAGTATTCCATTATAGTCCTGACCTGTGCCTTGTAAATGGTGGACAGGCTTTGAGAAGTCAGATTGTGAGTTACTCACCACAGAATTCCCAGTGTCTGACATGCTCTTGTAACTTCAGTATTTAAATGGCTAGTCCAGTTCAGTTTCTGGTCAATGGTAACTCCCAGGATGTTAATGGTGGAGGATTTAGCAATGGTAATAACATTAAATGTCAAGGGGAAATGGTTGTGTTCTCTCCTGTTTGAAATGGTCAATTCCTGGCACTGTGTGGCATGAATGCTACTTGCCACTTGTCAGCCAAAGTCTGAATGTTGTCCAGGTCTTGCTCCATATAGACATGCACTGCTTCGGTGTATGAGGTCAGGAGCCAACTGGCCCTGGTAGAACCCAAACTGAGCATTGGTGAACTGGTTATTACTGTGCAAGTTCTGCTTGGTAGCATTGTCAATTACACCTTGCATCACTTTGCTAATGACCACTAGTCGGTTGATGGTGTGGTAATTGGCCAGATTAGATGTCACAGAAGCACAGAATTGTTATAGCACAGAAGGAGGTCATTCAGCCTGTTATGTCTGCGCTGACTCTCTGAATGAGCAGCGCACCTAGTGCCATTCCCCCACCTTCTTCCTGTAACCTTGCAGTCTTCCTTTTCAGATTCCCTATTGAATGAACCTGCCTCAACCACACTCAGGCAGCGTATTCCAGATCTTACGTACTTGTTACGTGAAAAAGTTTCTCCTCATTTCTCCATTGCTTCTTTTGTAAACACTTTAAATCTGTGCCATCTCATTCTTGATCCTTTCACCAATGGGAATAGTTGCTCCCTCTCTACTCTGTCCAGACCCCTCATGATTTTGAATCATCTATCAAATCTCCTCTCAGGCTTATCTTCTCCAAGGAAAACAGTGCCGACTCCTCCAATATATTTACACAACTGAAGTTCCTCATCCCTGGGACGATTCTCATGAATGTTTTCTGCATTCTCTCCAATGCCTTCACACCTTTCCTAAAGCGTGGCACCCAGAACAGGATGCAGTACTCCAATTCCTGCTGAACTAGTGTTTTATACAAGTTTAACATAACCTCCCTGCTCTTGTACTCTATACCCCTATTAATAAAGCCTAGGATACTGTATGTTATATTAACTGCTCTCTCGACCTGTCCTGTCACCTCCAATGATTCATACACATATACACCCAGGTTCTTCTGTTCTTGCGTGCCCTTTAGAATTGTGTCCTTTATTTTATATTGTCTCTCCTCATTCTTCCTACTAGAGTGAATCACTTCATGCTTTCTGCATTGAATTTCAACTGCCACTTGTCAGCCCATTCCACCAACTTGCCTATGTCCTTTTGAAGTTATACACTATCCTCCTCACAGTTCACAATGCTCCCAAATTTTCTATCATCCTCAAATTTTGACATTTTCCATGTACACCAAGGCCTAGGTCATTAATAGAGAATCAGGAAAAGCAAGGGTCCCACCACCAACCCCTGTGGAGCTTCACTACAAATCTTCCTCCAGTCCAAAAAATATCCATTAACCTCTACCCTCTGTTTCCTACCACTCAGCCAATCTCATATCCATGTTGCTACTGTCCCTTTTAGTCCATGAACTACAATTTAGCTCACAAGTCTGTTGTGGGGCAGTGTATTAAATGCCTTTTGGAAGTCCATGTACACCACATCAACAGCATTGCCCTCATCAACCCTCTCTGTTACCTCTTCAAAAAACTCCAGCAAGTTAGTTAAATACGAATTGCCCTTAACAAATATATGCTGGCTTTCTTTAATTAACCCACTTTTGCCCAAGTGATTATTAATTTTGTCCCAAATTATGTGTCCTGCTTTTTGTGAACAGAACAGTCTTCCACATTGTCAGGTAGATGCCAGTGTTGTAGTTGCACTGGAATAGCTTGGCTGGGGGCGCAGCTAGTTCTGGAGCACAAGTCTCCAGTACTATTGCCAGGATGTTGCCATAGCCCATGGAATCACAGAATCACAGAATCTCACAGTGCAGAAGAGGCCCTTCGGCCCATCGAGTCTGCACCGACACGTGAGAAACACCTGACCTGCCTACCTAATCCCATTTACCAGCACTTGGCTCATAGCCTTGAATGTTATGACGTGCCAAGTGCTCATCCAGGTACTTTTTAAAGGATGTGAGGCAACCCGCCTCTACCACCCTCCCAGGCCATGCATTCCAGACCGTCCCCACCCTCTGGGTAAAAAAGTTTCTCCTCACATCCCACCTAAACCTCCTGTCCCTCACCTTGAACTTATGTCCCCTTGTGTCTGACCCTTCAACTAAGGGGAACAGCTGCTCCCTATCCACCCTGTCCATGCCCCATATAATCTTGTACACCTCGATCAGGTTGCCCCTCAGTCTTCTCCAACGAAAACAACCCAAGTCTATCCAACCTCTCTTCATAACTTAAATGTCTCATCCCAGGCAACATCCTGGTGAATCTCCTCTGCACCCCCTCCAGTGCAATCACATCCTTCCTATAATGTGGTGACCAGAACTGCACACGATACTCCAGCTGTGACCTCACAAAGGTTCTATACAACTCCAACATAACCTCCCTACTTTTGTAATCTATGCATTGATTGATAAAGGAAAGTGCCCCATATGCCTTTTTCACCACCCCATTAACATGCCTTCAGAGATCTATGGACACACGCGCCAAGGTCCCTTTGTTCCTCAGAACTTCCTAGTGTCATGCCGTTCATTGAATACTTTATTGTCAATTACTCCTTCCAAAGTGTATCACCTCACACTTTTCAGGGTTAAATTTCATCTGCCACTTATCTGCCCATTTGACCATCCCATCTATATCTTTCTGTAGCCCAAGACACTCAACCTCACTGTTAACTACCCGGCCAATCTTTGTATCATCCGCAAACTTACTAATCCTACCTCCCACATAGTTATCTATGTCGTTTTGTATAAATGACAAATAATAGGGGACCCAGCATAGATCCTGGGTCACTGGACACTGGCTTCCAGTCACCAAAGCATCCCTCTGTCATCACACTCTGTCTCCTACAACTAAGCCAATTTTGAATCCAGCTTATCAAATTACCCTGTATCCCATGTGCATTTGCCTTCTTTATAAGTATCCCATGTGGGACCTTGTCAAAGGCTGAAATCCATATAAACTACATCAAGTGCACTACCCTCATCTACACACATGGTCACCTCCTCAAAAAATTCAATCAAATTTGTTAGGCATGACTGCCCTCTGAGAAAGCCATGCTGACTATCCCTGATCAAACCTTGCCTCTCCAAGTGGAGATAGATTCTCTCCTTCAGAATTTTCTCCAATAGTTTCCCTACCACTGACGTGAGACTCACTGGCCTGTAGTTCCCTGGCTTATCTCTACAACCCTTCTTAAATAGCGGAAGCTGTTCTCCAGTCCTCTGGCACCTCGCCCGTGGCTAGAGAGGAATTAAAAATTTGGGTCAGAGTCGCTGCAATCTCCTCCCTTGTCTCCCTCAGCGGTTTGGGACACAAATCATCCGGACCTGGAGATCTGTCTACTTTTAAGCCCGCCAACACCTCCAATACCTTGTCACTCCCTATATCAATTTGCTTAAGAACCTTGCAGTCTCTCTCCCTGAGTTCGATACCTTCATCCTCATTCTCTTAGGTGAAGACGGATGTGAAGTATTCATTCAACACTCAAGCGATGTCATCTGGCTCCACCCATAGATTTCCCCCCTTGGTCCCTTATGGGCCCTACTCTTTCCCTGGTTATCCTCTTTCCATTGATATACTTATAGAATATCTTGGTATTTTCCCTACTTTTACGAGCCAGAGCTTTCTCATATCCCCTCTTTGCTCTCCTAATTGCTTTCTTAAGCCCCACCCTGCACTTTCTGTACTCCACTAATGCCTCCGCTGATTTGCTTCCCTTGTACCTGCTAAAAGCCTCTATTTTCCTTCTCATCGTAACCTGAATATCTCTGGTCATCCATGGTTCTCTGGGCTTGTTACTCCTTCCTATCACCCTAGAGGGAACATGTTGAGCCTGTACCCTCCCCATTTCCTTTTTGAACGCCCCCCACTGCTCCTCTGTAGATTTCTCCCACAAGTAGCTGTTCCCAGTCTACTTTGGCCAGATCCTGCCTTATTTTATTGAAGTCCACTCTCCCCCAATCCAAAGCATTTTTTTTGCAACTTGTCTATTTCTTTGTCCATAACAAGCTTAAATTGTACCATGTTGTGGTCGCTATCACTAAAATGCTCCCCCACCACCACCTCAGCTTCCTGTCCGGCTTCATTCCCCAGATATAGGTCCAGCACTGCGCCGTCCCTTGTTGGACCCTCTGCATATTGACCTAAAAAGTTCTCCTGTACACATTTCAAGAAATCCACTCCATCCAAGCCCTTAACACTATGTCTATCCCAATTAATGTTGGGAAAGTTGAAATCACCTAATATAATTACCCTATTGTTATTGTTTTTACACACCTCCGCAAATTGTGCACATATTTGCTTCTCAATTTCCCGCTGACTATCTGGGGGTCTATAATAAACACCCAGCAATGTGGCTGTCCCTTTATTATTCCTAAACTCTATCCACAAAGCTTCATTTGATGCCCCCTCCAAGATATCATCCCTCCTTACTGCACTAACCGACTCCTTAACTAATAATGCAATGCCTCCTCCTCTTTTACCCCCTCCCCTGTCTCGCCTGAAGATTTTATATCCAGGAATGTTGAGCTGCCAATCCTGCCCCTCCCTCAACCACGTCTCAGTGATGGCTACTATATCACAATTCCACGTGTCAATCCTCACCCTTAACTCATCTGTTTTATCTGTAATACTCCTGGCATTAAAGTAGAGGCCATCAGCCTTGCCTTATTCCCTTGAAACTTAATGCAGCTGTACTCCCTCTGACTTGATTGTTTTACTGTATTGTGATATGTCCCTATTCTGCTAACATTCTGTGTCCCCTCCCCCTGCCGAGTTAGTTTAAACTCCTCCCAACAGCACTAGCCTATACAACATAGCCTTTGCTGTATTCAGTACCTTCAGCTGTTTCTTCATATACAACATGGAGTGATACAAATTGGCTGAAGACTGACATCTGTGGTGCTGGGGACCTCCGCTCAGCCCTTCTGGCTGACGATGGTTACAAATGTTTCAGCCTTGTTTTTTGCATGTACATGTTGGCCTTCCCCATCATTGAGGATAGGGATATTTGTGAAACCTCCTCCTCCAGTGAGTTGATTAATTGTTAATCACTGAAGGTGAACTGGTCCAAAATAGAACCAATGGATGATAGGGTGTTCTGTTTTGCAATGGTTAAGAATGCAAAATTGCAGCAACATATACTACAGCACGCTTTGAGACTGAGCTTCAAGTACTTCAAATGATTTGCATATCTTGAATGAGGTGAATACCATCTGTGTGTATGGATGGGCACTCCAGACAGGAGGGAAGTTGTATGCTGCATATTTGAGCTGGTTTCTGGACTTTCTGATTGCTTCAAATCAGTGCCTCACTAAGGAAGTTATGAGGAAACGTCCTTTTGATTGAAGGGGTGAGGCAAAATAAGAGTATTTTCCCCCTGCAGACTCTCCCACTGAAAAAAAGGCAGCATCATTATTTACAGAATGAGGGAGGATCTACTGACAATAGGACTGCAGAAGAAAGTGACAACCAAAAGAGGTAAGTTGAATCAGTTTCACCTGCTTAGGCTTGCTGAATGTAAAGCTGGTGCAGTAATAGAATTCAGTCATGTGCCTGCCAATGCAATAACATCAGTAAAGGTATAAGGCAAAAAAACAGTATTGACAAACAATGTGATTCTTTATAGAAGTCTGAACTTTTGAACAAATTCCAGTACAACGTTGGATAGAGTACTGCTAATTTTCCAGGAAGCTCAAATGCAATCATTCACCAGGCAATTTCCCTGAATGGATGCAAAGGAATGAAACTGCCAGAGAATTTGTACATGGAACATACAGCCATTGTATTGCCAGAGGAATTGAAGGAATGATTGCACAGTTACTGGACAACCAAATAACTTCAAGACATTTAACCGCCATGATCAGTATATCATTTGGATATGATACTAGTTGGCACGTGGGTTAGAGTACTTTTTTAACCTCTGGGAACCTTCAACTGACCTATCCTTGTTTAGCCTGGACCAATCTCCCCTATGTTCTTGCTAAAAGGAGAATTCCAATTCAGTGGCTCATGATTGTAGCAGCTGCCCTGAATCTTTGTGGCCTTGTAAACCAGGAGGATATTTAATAATCCATTTATATGCCTATATATTCAGCCCTGTTAGACCAATCTATTCGGAAGTGCCAAATTGCCCCTACTAGTGATGGCATAAACACAAGGGGAACTGTGCAGCTTAATTTTTTTGTAATTGCTCCAAATGAGACTTCATGTTTAAATTTCTTCAGCTGCTACAGTGCGGATATGATCAGAGGCCATCTGAGGTCAGATACAGTGCAACATTTCCTAATGGTTGTATGATGTTTGATTTTGTCTACATTAGAAGCATTGAGGGAAAATAAATCAGACCATGTGGGATGGAAATACGTCTTGGAATTCTCAAATCCTGGAACTGTAAAGGAGCAAAATTATTTTTCCTTATTCTGGATTTATTTTCCTGATATTCTGTTGGCTTTTAAAAAATAAATGTAGGGTAGCAGAAATAAGGGTGCTATTTCTATTTATTGCCAAGGTACAAATCCTTATATTGCTGAATTCTACTGGTAACAGTGAAAGTGAGACTGCATACTGGTATTGATTTTATTTGTTTTCCCACTATCAATCAACTGTTATATAAAGTGAAGATAAAATTAATGTGATAATATAGCTCTAAAAATTGTAATCAGGGACAAAATTCCAATACAGCTTTACACTAGCCAGAAACAAATACCATACAAGTGCAATTGACTGGCAATGATATTTAAGCAACATGTACTGTACTATTTTGCCTATCCCTTTACATGCCAAAGACATATTCTCTATGTTGAATTCTATTTTTTTCTGAATGGAATGATATTAAGTTGGACTCATACCTTTTGCCAAAGAGGGATATCGAGTGTAACTCTCTACCAAAGACAACGTGCACAGGTATTAATTCTACTTGTGAAACAAGCAGAAGCTATTGAATAACAGATTTATTTTATGCCTTCTTTGTTAGAAATGAATGAAGTAATTTGTTGAATCCTTTAGTCATCACTTATGAGACAATTATAGGGAAATATACAGATAAAACAGCATAATTGTCAAGCAATTAATCACAAAACCTTTGACCTGAGCAGGATAAAGATCTATATTAACATTCTGTGATCTTATCCCTTATTTGCATGGGTATAGAATAAATCATAATATTCATCCATGTTGAAAATACTACTGTAGATATCAGTGCAACACACTAAATGAGATTGAAAATAAATGAAGTCAGTGGAAGCATTTAAAATGCTGAGGCAATGTGGGCTACCAGATCAGGGGACGGAGATCTATTCATAATAGTCTTACATAGCTAGTAATATTCCTTTGGGGGGTTTAGCTTACACCTCCATCAAAAAGAGGATATCACATATTATTAAGGGCAAGTAAAGAAAACAATTAGATAATCATGATCTTGCAGTTCATTTGTGCACATTCTGGTCAGAGGGCTTTTATTTTATAAATAAATTCAGGGTCACAAGTCAAATACACACGACTAGGGTCATTGAGCACACAGAAGAAAGGAACAAAGACGAAAGCCATAGGGTAAAAAATCCCACTGAGGGTTAATCTAGCAGAAACATATCAAAGGCTGTAAACCACCCTTGTCTTTGTTATTCATCATATGGGAATTTGTTCACATATCCTGCTGATTTCAATTGGAGCGAGCATCATTATTGAATTCCTTGTCTTTCTAGTCTTTTTATGTACAGCTTTAAAGCTTTATAGCATAGCTTAAATAAAAAAATCTCAAATACCTCAAAAACCACAAGTCTACAAGTGTCATCATAGCTGGTCTTTTTCACAAACAAAATATTTGTATGCAATAAATTTGGTATCCAGTTTATCCCAATCCATTGTGGCAGTCCGTGTTTATTCAGTAATCCGGATGTATATCACATTTCAGACCACCATTTTAGCAGCACAACATTTTGATGTCTGTGGTTATCAAATTAACACGTTGGAGTCACACAAAATATCATGATTGGGAGTATGTAAAAAAACATTAGGCTTACCATTGGACTATTTACAAATGATTCAGTGTGAGGAAGGAGAACAAGCTTGGAAAAATAGCATATATTTTTAACTCTGAATTCCCTACTGTATCCTCACCAATTGACTTCAAACACATCACTGTCTCTGCAAAGTGGATTAAATCTCACTCATATTTCAAATACTTCTATATCACAAATCAGTTAGTTATGTTGGGGATAACATGACAGTCAAAAATGAGTACACAAAAATTGCACTTAATTCAGTCTTTGCACCTTCGCCATGAGCTACCATTTACATATGATTTTGGAATTCTGTCTGCAATTGGCAGTTTGAAGTACTCAGTGTTCCATTTGAGAATGGACTGAAACATAAATGATGTTTGGCACTTCACACGAACATAGACAACGACATAAAATATTAAAATATAGACAGCACAAAAGTGAGGGAACCAATGGAGCTCCTTTCAGACCCAACCTTCAGGGATCAGCCGAGTCTCTTCTGTTTACATCTGCGGTATAAGGAAGGAGGAACTGCCCGAAATTCAGTTTTTACATACACTTACTCTTGATTTACGCATTATCTTTCTTTTTTTTTTCCTTTTTGTTTGCAAAACATTTTCTGTACCACCTTTAATAACGCTGGAGATCTATACCTCCTTTACCTAGGATATAAAAATAAATGTTAGCACATGCACTTATTTTAAAAGAAAGGAGAAGATTTAGAAATGTCCAGCAGGACTAGAGTGATTATTTAGGTATTTGATTAATAATCAATTGTAACTGTGGTCTGTTTAAACTTCCATCACAAATCCCATTAAAATTAGGTCACACTTGAGCTGAAATCCCATAAGACTGTCCTCTACAACAGTAGTTAGTAAAATTACTTGAAAGGGTAATGATTAAGGACTTTTAACAATTATTCAACCAATAATCAATTCTAGCTGATGAATAATTTATTAACAAACCCATGCTTATTACTTCTCTTAAGTCTGGCTATTTTAACAAATCATTTTAAGCACATGCCAAAATTGCCAAAAATAGCCATCTTTTTTAGGTTACATCTGCATCATTTGTGTGCAATTATGTTGGGAAAATGGTGAATTATTTGATCTTTATATGCAGTGCTGCAGTTACTGTAGGTACTGGGTTAACTAAGCCAAGTTTCATTTACATTGTGGTTGTAAAATTCCATTCAAGCAGACAACAGAGTTATTTCCTGTGATTTGACATCAGATTTACTATTTTTTTCAATTCTAAATGCAAAGGAGGGTAGGTTGGGTATTAGCACAAAGACTATTGGAGGAAAATGTATTATTCAAGCTATGACCCAATCAAATTGTCATCTTTGTTAGACAACTAAACTTCATCATTTTAAAATATCTTTTGATTTGCTAATTTAGATTCACAATATCGTCCCATTATCTGGCACCATAGAATAACAAACTTTTATAATGGCCTGTCTGTGATCTTTGATGCTTTGAAGTGTACTTGGCAGTGCTTCGTTCCTTTGTTGAAGGGTAGCTAGGTGGTCCTGACAGTGCAGTTAATAAATACTGTTTTTTTTTATCTTTTTGATTGAAGCTTCAGATTAAAGGGACAAATCTCTTTTTGTCGGTCTAACAGGATTATAATTCAAAAATCAAAGGTGATGAGATAACTATGGAAGAATGTTTTTTTTTAACCAACAGAACAGTCTACCTGCAGTTTCTTTTGAAACTAAACTTTGAGTTCTTCTAAGTAATTCTGATGCCAATCAAGTGTTTTTTTCTTTTGCAAGGAAAAGGGTAAGTAAGTGTTCTTTTTGCAGATTTCAATGGTCATTGATCAAAATGGCAGTTGAGCATAATGACTATATTAGCAGGAATCACAGAAGAGCGGTCAGTTACAGTGCTCCTGTACTACCATTCCTTTTCACATTAATCTGTAGCTAAATCTTCACTTAATCAGAATAACAATTGTTAACCAAGTCGTGGATTGCACAAGGCTAAATAAAACTTGTTGAAAAGTTCCCATCTTGACACAATATAGTAGTTGACAATGTTCCTGTTCATTTGGCGAAGATCAATAGGGATAAATCTCACCTAAAAGGGCTCATTGCATAATCTTGCTCCCAACATCAATGACCCTTCTGTTTACCAACAGATTGATGTCCATTTATCAAATGGGAGTAGAGCTCTAGTTCCTTCCAAGTTGGAAATACTCAGCAGATCTAGGTCAGTCCAACTGGGTTATAAAAAGTGACCATGCTGATGTTTAATGTTGGCAATAAAGGCAAAATTTTCAACACTCTTGTGCCACGTTTGGGGCTTCACATTTGAGGCCCTGTCGATGGTGTAGGCTTTCAGAAAATGACACCTTGTATTTATAACATAGTAAGAACCCTTTGGCATCAGGGTTAGAGTTACCGGCAGGTGTTATTGCAGTGTAATGATTGGCATTGTGTCCCAAGGAATTCTGGACCCATAAAGTTACAAAACTTGAAAAAAAAAGGGTTACACTTACTGATACAACTTTTATATGTTTAGTCAAATAGTTGAGACCAGTTTGGCAGGTCCTTTGCTTTTCAATCAGAATGTCTAATATAGTTGAGAAACTTCAGAGTTTTCCATTAAGAGGGTAGCTTTAGCTATCCTGGACAAGTGGGATCCACTCAAAACAAAGGATGACTGCCAAGTTACAGTGATCAAGGCCATCTTAATCACAAGTGATCTGGCCAATTGCTCAGCTAGAAGAAAGATATTGCTATCCACAAGGCCTGGAATCAGAAACAATTTGAAATTATAGGCTCATTCACAACGCAATATGGTTAAAATTAAAGTAACTGCAATCAGGAAGGAAGGCTGTAAGTTGAAAGTGAAGGACCTTTAAAGTGGCACTTGAAGCCTTTTTAGTGTGATCACGAGCTGCTGCAAAGAGGGATGATGATTCAGCACACGATGAAGGTAGGAGGGGCAATAAGGAGATAATGCAGATCTGTCTGTTGTATTTATCCACAGTCACGCAGTTCCACAAAAATAACCCCAAATTCATTTCCTATCGGCTGAAGTAGGTTGAACATTCTGATCAGAACGGGTCCTGTGGATTGCTGCTATTGACAAAAATATCTTTTGGGATCTGGAAAAAGCACTATGTTCGACTCAACAAGTTTCTGTCCGAGTCAAAAGTCCACATCTGCATGGAGGTTAGAAAACCCAGTGGAGTGTGTTGTGTAGGTAAAAATGTTTAATGAAACAGTTTGATGGGAATAAGTGAAATTCACACTGTACCACCTAGCATATAGTGGGGCAGTGGGCATAAATGGTATTCATACTCAATTCCTTCAAGCTATTGTACAGGAAGAGGAGAGAATAACAATAGTCTTGGGTAATGCCAGAAGCTAATAACTCTCCACAGTGCTGTTCTTCTGCAACTGATGAATGTGATTCCCATATGTACCCTCGGTATACCAGTGCTGAGGTTTCTATCGACAAGAAGGGGAATTCTAATGATTCCATGGTGACTCTTAAAGGTTGTTTTAGTGTATTTACATAACGCAGTTAGGCAGACTCAGCATGGTTTTGGGATAAGGGAATCAGGTTTGACAAATTTATTAGAATTCTTTGGGGATGTAACAAGCAGGGTGGATAAAGGGGAACCAGTAGATGTAGTATATTTGGCTTTCCAAAAGGCATTTAATAAGATGCCACATAAAAGGTACCACACAAGATAAGAGCTCATGGTGTTGAGTGCGATATATTAGCATGGATAAAAGATTGGCTAACTAACAAGAAGCAGAGTCAGGAAAAAAGGGCCATTTGTAGCTTGATAAATTGTAACTAGAGGAATGCCACATGGATCAGTGCCGGGGCCTCAACTATTTACGATCTATATGTCTTGGATGAAGGCACTGCCCGTATTTTAGCCAAATTTGCTGATGACACAAAGGTAAGTAGAAAAGCACATTGTAAGGAGGATACCAAGTGTCTGCAAAGGGATATAGATAGGTTAAGTGAGTGGGCAAAAATCTGGCAGATGGAGTATAATGTAGGAAAATGTGAAGTTGCCCACTTTGGCAGGAAGAATAGATAAACAGAATATTATTTAAATGGGATGAGGCTGCAGAATGCTGAAGTACAGAGGGACCTGAAGGCGGAATCTTCCGGTCCGAATGCGGGGGTGGGCCCGACATGCCGACGCGTAAAATGACGTGCGATGCTGTCGGGCATGCGTCCTGATGTCATCGCGCACCATCCTGATATTTCCTTCGGCGGGTGCGCGCTGGAGTTGGCCACGCGCCCACCGAAATGTCAATGGTTTATTAAGGCCATTAAGAAAGTAATTAAGCTAGTTAAGAACACTGCCCGTCCAACCTTAAGGTTGGCAGGCAGTTGAAAAGCACAAGTAGCCTTTGTGTTTTTCAGGAAACCTCATCCATGGGCAGGATGAAGCTTCCTGAAGCTTTTATAAAATCAATAAATTAACTTTCCCACCTTTACAAACATGTCCCAACTCATGTGACACTGTCACATGAGGGGACATATTTAAATAAATTTTTACATAATTTATTAAACTCTTATTATCTATCCAATCTCCCTGAGGCAGCTCCGTGCCTCGGAGATTGCTGTGCGTGCAAAAGAGTGCAGGCCCTGACTCTCCCTCCTCCCCCCACTCACACAGGTAGTGCTGAGCGCTACCGGCTGCGCGTTATGCTGGGTGGGCCTTAATTGGCCCACCTGCATAAAATGGTAGCGCGCAGCTAATCACGGGCGGCAATCAGTTTCGCGCCCACCCCTGCCCGCTCCTGCCCACCATAAGAAAATTCCAGGCCGGAGTGCCTTTGTACATGGATCACAAAAAGTTAGTTTTCAGGTACAGCAAGTGGTTCGGAGAGCAAAAGAGTGTTGGCTTTATTGCAAAGGGAATGGATTTAAAGGTAGGGAAGTCATGCTACAACTGTACAGAACATGAGTGAGACCACTCATGGAGTACTGCGTACGATTTTGGTCCCCTTACATAAGGAAGGATATACTTGCATTGGGAGCAGTTCAGAGAATGTTCACTAGGTTGATTCCTGGGATGAAAAGGCTGTATGATGAGGAAAGATTAAGCAGGTTGGTCCTATACTTATTGACGTTTAGAAGAATGAGAGATGATCTTATTAAAACATATAAGATTTTAAGGGGCTTGATATGTTAGATGCTGAGAGGATGTTTCCTCTTGCAGAGGAATCTAGAATTAGAGGGCACATTTTAATAATAAGAGTTCACCCATTTAAGATGGAGATGAGGAGGAAATTATTTTCTCAGAAGGCCTTTAGTCTTTGGAAATCTCTTCCACAGAGAGCAGTAGAGGCTGGTCACTGAGTATATTTGAAGTTGAGTCAAATAGACTTTTGATTGACAAGGGAGTCAAGGAATATAGGGACCAGCAGGAAAGTGGAGTTAAGGTCACAATCAGATCAGCCATGATCTTATTGAATGACAGACCAAGCTCAATGGACTGAATGGCCTACACCTACTTCTATTTCTAATGATCTTGTGATTTAACATATGTCCTTTTAAACCCTGGGTTAATAAGAAAAGAACAGACTAGGTTTTGGTCTTCTGTGGAATTTGTAGAACAGATTGTGGCTTTCTTGAGATTGTAGATCGTCATGTGGTATGAGACAATCATTAGTTTCATCATTTACTGAAATGTTCCTGAGCTCATGCTTTATGCAGTCCTCATGTGCAAACTGGAAGCAATGGGAGTATAAAGTTAAAACTTGGATTTTATCCAGGATAAGTACTCCAGCTTTAAGATCAACAAGGGTACATTTCTTCTAAAAAAGGAATGCAGCACGTTACTGAATATGTTCAATTATGTGTTGAAAATCATTGTATTTTGAATGTCTGGTCCCAGTATTTCTGAAATAATGTGACACTCCTACACTTGGATAGTATTTTGTTGTTGGCGAACTTATCTGGGAATCCAATGAGCTGCCCCTTCTGTATTGATTAATGATCTAATCTGTTCGATATAGTGATTGGTGTTGCAAAATCCTCATCCCCTCTTGTAAAGAGCAGCTTGAAAGAAACTGGATGAGTACCAGCTTTGCCTACTACTTTATCTTTAGCTAGGTAACACAGTATGGAACCTGTTTTCTTCAGTCAAACTGGTTAATTAAACCTTTCTAGCTGTGCAAACACTCCAGCTTTACATGGCCCAGAAGTAAATCATGAAAATATTGATCGGAAGACATAAATTGCACCTGTTCCAATTGTTGATTCATATTGGTCCTGGTGGATGCCAACTGAGTGTCCGCCGGTCAGTTGCACGGTTGTTAAAATCTACCTTGCTGTTTTATGCTGTGTTAACGTAAAGCATATTATTAGCGCTACTGTTTTCTGCTAATGGAATAATCAAAATTACAAAGTAATTTGGGGATGTTAGTGGTCTTTTTGGGTGCAAGTTGTTCACATTTTTATGTAAATTGCAGATCATTGGCCTTGATTATTCTCCTATTCTATTTCATTATGCAATTAAATTATAGCGCAAAATTCTGGTAGTCCCACTGTGCTGGAAGAAGTTCAGTGGAGCAGAATTTCTGACGACCCTAATGTAACAATGCAAACCCCTTCCAATGCTGGAGTTTGAGTTAACTGTACGTTTGGAGCTGGTTACCAGAGCTGTGAGGCTACCTTAATGGCATCTTCCACAACATGGACCCCAGAATTTGTAACAATTCTATATTTCAAGGAGAGCAGAAGAGAGACCCAGAAAGTTTTTTTTTGGCTTTGATTGAAATATGGAGGGGTTTAAGGAATTGATCCTTTCTGAGATCAATCACTTTTGTTTCTTAAAGGTTTGGAACATTTCAGAAGACCTCATTGAACTCACCAGCGCTCTGATGGCAAGAGTTCCACTGGCAACTTATAAAGGATGGTAGTCTCAGAATAACACCTCTCCAGATATATTTGCTTTCTGTTTGGGGGTGGCAGAAGCACCCGCAACTTCTCCTGGAAAATGGTCGGAACGAAAAAAAAGGTCAAAATCCTGGCACCAAATTCCCACCCTCCCACCCTCAAATTCTACCTGTGTTCTCCCCTTGGGCCAGATTGGAATAGGTCACTATTGTCTTCCCCTAAGTCCAGGAATCAGAGGAAGACAGTAAAGGAGATGCTGCAGGTTGCAGGTAAGTAGGAAGTGGTTAGTACTGAGAAAGGAAACTAATGATTCAGTAAGGTTTAGAGGATGGTCTATAGGTGTGACAGCCATTTCATGGAGGTAGTTGGGTGCAGCACTATTGTAAAGAGGGCCTTGGGTGTAGCAATAGTGGGAATGGAGTTAGAAGATTGGTAAATGGTGTGTTGGGGATGTAGGAATTCTGGAATGTGGGATAGCGGGGTGTGCTGGTTTTCTGGTTGTGAGACTATAGGCAGTGGACACTGGGGGAGGGGAATTTAGGAGGGTTGATGCTGAAAAAGGAAGTATGGTGTGACCATAACTCTTTAGAACGCTAATGCACCTTTGCTATCTTACCTTAGTGCTGCCATTGAAGTAAACCTAACACAGGTTAAAGCCAATTCCTGGTCAGGATCAAGGATTTTTGTCAGGAGAAGGCTGGCAGTGGGAAGTCGAGGGAAAAACATTGGAGCTCCAGGAAGCAGTGGTGAGATTGGGCTGAAATGGGGAAAGGTTCAGAGTAAATATGGAACCTTAATGACAAGAATTAGAAGTATTTGTATAAGGAGGAATGAGGATGAATGGGAGAAACACTGGGGGTGGGTGCAGATACAAAGAGAGGGCATGATGGAAACTGAAGGTTTTTTAGATTCATTAATTCTCCCACCTCCTTAGAAGTTTCAGATGGATGTATTGTGATGGAATGTTTTAACAAGAAAAATATGTTACAGAAAGGTCACTGTTGGCATGAGACTTTAGGACTGGATTTTCTGTACTATTACCAGATTGTCGATGGTAATGGCTATTGGGAGTAGGAAATAATTTGGGGATGTGTGAGCAAGTTTCACATTCCACTGGTTTCCCAGCAGCGGCCACCACTTTTGGGACTTTTTATCAGAAATGATAGCAATCATTGAATATGTCGGTCCAAATTTGAGCAAGGATATTCCAAAGATTTGCTAATGCTGGGGATAAATCATTCCTGCTTTTTTGGCATGATCAACTCTGTGCGATCCTGGCATGCAACATTGCTAAGGGAGTTGGATGGAGGATTGAACTTTGAAGGACAACCTTTAAAACTGCAAGAACGCTTAAACAGAAAGAAGTTTCTGCCGTTGTTTTGAGCCACACTGCGCTGTGGCAGACAAGACAGATGTGGTCCTCTCGCCTACTTGGGCCAGGATTTTACGTCCCGTAGGCTGGTGCGCACCCGACCTGAATGGGCATAAAACCGCACGAGATGACATCGGGTGAGCATTCCGACGTCGCCGCGCACTTGCGCGATATTTTGCTCAGCGGGCATGCGCAAAAGTCGGAAGGCGCCTGCTGACAGTTAAGCGGGCAATTAAGCTCATATACTGCCCGTTTGTAAGTGATTTTTCATGGCCAAGCAGGCTTTACATTTTTGATGAAACCTCATCCGCGGGCAGGATGAAATCTCTGTCAGGATTTAAAATAAAAAGAAATATCTGGGGACCTTTTTTTTTGAGGTATGCTTTCAGGTGCTTGATTGTGCTGCATGGACCAAAAATAAAAATAGCTGGAAAAACTCAGCAGGTCTGACAGCATCGGCGGAGAAGAAAAGAGTTGACGTTTCGAGTCCTCATGACCCTTCAGCAGAACTGGAGTTCTGCTGAAGGGTCGTGAGGACTCGAAACGTCAACTCTTTTCTTCTCCGCCGATGCTGCCAGACCTGCTGAGTTTTTCCAGGTAATTCTGTTTTTGTTTTGAAATATAAGCTGTTTGAGGGGGGTGGGACAGGTAGAGCTGGATAGAGGGCCAATGGCAAAGAAGAGATTGCCAAAGATGTCATAGACAAAAGGTCAAAGGGGTGTTGATGGTGTTGATATTAGCTAAAGGATGTGCTAATGGTGGCATTAAGGGTAGAAGGCAGGACGAGTAAGTGACAGATAGCCATAGTGGAGGTGGGGTAGGGGGATGGAGTCGAAATAGGCTAAAAGGTGGAGATAAAACAATGGATGGAAATAAATAAAAATAATAATAGAAATAGGTGGGAAAAGAAAAATATATTAAAATATATGAATTATTAGAAAAGAGGGGGATCGGAAAGGGGGTGGGGATGGAGGAGAGAGTTCGTGCTGCATGGATGTTTTTTTTTGCAGCATTTTTGTGCTTTCTTCTATTCTGTGGAGGTCTGCAGCTCCCTGAGGCATCTGTCTGCCTTCAGGGAGTTCAGTGGAAGCGCTCACCAGCACCCCCTCTTCCTGCCCCCACTGGCAGTGCTGAGCCTTTCTCAGGGCGTGTTTCAAGCTGGCTTGACGTTAATTGGCCAGTCAGCATGAAATCGTGGCCCAGGGCCGATCACGGTCGGGGGATGGTTTCCTGTCCGCCCCCAGGCCCGCCGATCCCACACGCCTGATGAGCGCAAAATTCAGGCCCTGGTGTATCAGTGGCAGCAAGAATGATGTGGGGAGTTTGCCATCAAGATCCCGATGTTAATCCGAGAATGTTTACTATGGCCGCTACTGACCAAGGCGTCCATGTGCCATTGGGTTGGTTGTGATGCTTGGCTGTTAACATATATAACCCATGCTTTAATATATTGGAAATAGATATATGTCCCTAGAAATATCCCAGCATATATCAGCATGATTCTTTCAGTGCAACAACCCGAAGCCTGAGTGGAATTGTCCCAGATTTACACTAAATGTGGGAGCGGGTGGGAAAAAGAACGTCTTACCCCCAGTGGCAGATTTTCACATCGTAGTGTCCCAATCCCACCTCATTAATCATGCATTCCCAGGAAACACATTGTTTTGCTGGTGGGCAGCCTCCAATTTGCCCACCACACTGTCACCTCACTGCTTCATCATGCCGGGCGCCATATTTAAAGTGCAGCCATGTGCACACCTCCCAGTATTTCTAGCCCAGGACTGCTGCACAGAAGACATGGCCCTGAGAGGCAAGATGACTGCAGCCCCCCTCCCCGATTCAGGGATACGTCCCTGGAGCGCCTTTTGGACGCTGTGGAGGCCTGCTATGATGTCCTCTACCCATGCTCTGGCCACAGGAGGGGCAGCAACATCACCAATCTGGCTTGGGAAGCAGTGGCAGCGTTGGTCAGTGCCAGCGCTGGTCAGTGCCAGCACCCTGTAAAAGAGGAAGCGACTCAGTGCTGAAAGAGGATGAATGATCTCTTCCATTCTGGCAGGGTAATTCACTCTTCTCATCACTCTCAATTCACACACTCACAAACCCATCACACACCCACAGGAATCTCACTCTTGCCAGTTCAAGGGACATCAACATTCATTCTCTCACACACACCTTCATTGTCCTCATCCCGTCCATGGCACCACTCATCACCCACGCATGCCAGGCATACTTATCATCTGGCCTGGCAGGTGTCCTGCTTACACTCTCTCCATCCGTTTTCATGCAGGACAAGCTGCCACACAACAAAAGGAAGAGATCACAGACTGGCGGAGGAATGTCTAAAATCAAGGTCCTCACGGACTTTGAAAATAGAGCCATCCAGCTGGCTGACGATGACCGGGACTGGTCCTGTGCTGACGGTGATGTTGGTGCTGCTCTACTAAGTGAGGATCCAGCAGTGCGACATCCATAAGACAACCATGCCATGAGTGATGTGTCCTGTTTCACAGGCCAATGCCATGCACTAATTATCTCTCCTTGCTTTCGCAGGCACATCTGGGAAACAGCCGAGGGAGTCCATGACCCAGGTCCTTGTCTTAAGCCCTGAAGATACCTCAGAAGAGGAATCTGCTGTAACCCTCATTGAAGACCCATTGCAGCGCTCACCCACACCCTCCACCAGCGCAGAGACACACACCTCAGTGTGACCAGACTTTAGTGTAGCCTCGGGGTCACAATCTGGTGAGCACATCGCACTATCTGATCTACAGCAGGTGGCATCGGCAGGGACTTCCCAGGTCTCCGGCCCTTGGAGGACTGCTGGAGGCCAGGAATTTGCTGAGTCTGAGTCAGATGAGGAGCCTCTGGACTCGGCACGTCTCAGTTGCTGGAGCTGCAAAGGCAAGCTCGGGAGCATCAGGAAGGGATGTCCGCTGCACTCCTCAGATCGCAAGGCACGATAGAGGACTCTGTCTGCCTTCACTCTGACGTGATAGCGCTAGCATGCCAATGCACCAAGGCTATCACCGATAGGGTGGCGGCTGCCATTGGAGACCTTAGTCCAGGACTTCACTCCTGCACTGCTGCGCAGGCTGAACTCCATCGCTGATGCCACAGTTGGCCTCCAACAATGTCAACGTGAGAGGGGTGTGGGATAGCTCGATTTCCCTCCAGCTACTGCTGTTCCTCAAGGAGACAGCCTGGGGCTCTTGTGCTCTCATAGGGAGGAGGATCAGCAGGTGCACACCCCAGGGCCAAGCACCCAAATGACTACGGGAGTGTCCAGGCCATCTGAATCCCCTCTTCCTGTGACCCCAGCAAATCCAGCTCCACAGGCCGAGGAGAGTGCCACTGCCACACAGCAGGACCCCGAAAGCAGGCCGGGGCCCTCCAGGTCTCGGCCCTCCAGAGGATGTCCGTCAAGGTCCTCACAGTCAGGGCGTAGCAATCAGCTCCATTGTGGGTGTTGGGGGAGCACCAAGACGTAGCGGCAGGGCTATGAAGATTAAGAAGATGTAGTTGTGCAGCCTGGGCACGGGTGATAATCACTTGTACATAATGTTCACTTTGTTAATAAACTCCCAAGAATGTCACCCTGCCTATGGCTCTTTGTTCTGATGAGCAGTGTTCATGTCACTCAGATGTGAAACCTTGGGCCCTGCACAAAATAAAGGCAGGTGCCTCAGCCCAGGACCCCCTCCCTGCGCTTTGTGCAACCTTCCCAGCACACTGATGGTGCGCCTTCACTGTCACTGGTCACATCAGTCATGGCTGCACCTCATGGGGCTTATCATTGCTGCCAGAATGTCCTGGGCCGGCAGCACAGAGTTCCGTCATTTTCTCTGTGTGCACCCAACATCTTTGAGATGTGGCTGGCCTCCCATCTCAGCAGCATCTGTCCGGTGACAGTGTGGTCCTGAAGGGTTCAGCTCATGAAGGATGCCATAGGACCACGAGAAGTTAAAGTCTCCCCACTGTGTCTCCATGATATAACCCTGATCACAGAGCACAAGCGAGGTGCCATCAGCTAGATAGGAGTCAGACATTCACATAAGCTGTGTGAGGATCTATGGAGTGTCCCCACTGCATGTTGTCATCATCCTCCTGGAATGTAGGGACTATTGACATCTGTTGCATCTCCATGACAGAAGCCTTATCACATAGGGCATGTGTGCTGCCATCAGCCAGACTGGAGTCAAATGTTCACAGATGCAATGTGAGGATCTATGGTGTCTCCTCACTGCATGTTGTCATCATGCTCCACAAAGCTTGCAGCTATGAGGGCCTCCCGGGTGCACTTGCTTCATCTGGCCAGTGCGATGGTCTCACCACCGTCATCTTCACCTTCAACGACCTCCTCACCCTCATCCATGTCCTCCTCATCAGAGGAGACCTTCAGCTCCTCCATCTCTTCCTCAGCCAGTTCCTCTCCCCATTGCAGCACCAGGTTGTAAAGGGTGCAGCAGACAACAACAACGTGTGACACCCTCTGTGGGCTGTATTGCAGGGCTCCACCAGACCGGTCCAGGCACCAGAATCTCATTTTTATCATTCTGATGGTTTGCTTTGCCAAGTTGAGAGTTGCAGTATGAGTCTCACTGTATCTTTGCTCTGCTGCAGTCTGAGGTCTCCACACGGGTGTCCTCAGCCACGTCTTCTGCGGATAGCCCTTGTCCCCGAGAAGCCAACCTTGCAGCCTCTGTGGACCCTGGAAGATGTCAGGGATCTAAGACCTACTGAGAATGTAGAAGCCGTGGACACTCCCGAGGAACCATGCTCAGACCTGCAGGATGCATTTGTGGTGGTTGCATACCAGCTAATCATACAGTGAGTCGAAACCCTTGTGGCTAATGTAGTTGACCACTTGTTGAGACAGAGTTCTGAGTGCAGTCAATGGCATCCTGTACATGTGGAAAACCTGAGTTCTGGGCAAATCTCAGCACTCTTGCATCCTGGCTTTCCTGATCCCGGGCAAAATGTACAAATTTGTGTGCCTTCACGAAGATGGCGTCCATGACCTCATGGATGCATTTGTGCATGGAGGCTTGCGATATCCCACAAGGTCGCCTGTGGAGCCCTGAAAGGAGGCACTGGCATAAAAATTGAGTGCCAGAGTACTTTCACGGCCACTGGCAGTGGATGCCATCCATGCCCTAGTGGTGCCAAATCCTGCAACAGCTGGCAGTTGTGACTGACCAGTTCATTGAACATGCATAGTCTTCAGCGACACTGGTCCTCGCTCATCTGCAGGAATGACATGCGCCGTCTATAGACCCTGGGTCTAGTGAGGCACCAACCAGTGATGGATCGCTGTGGCTTTTCAGTGGCGTGCACAAGAGCCCTAGCCGCCCCTTCTTCCTGAGGGTGCTGCTCCTCCCTCTGACCAATCACATGTCTCCCTTGCTCTCTTCTCCTTCGTCCCCACTCTCTGTAAGCCATGAGGCATACAGCTAGGTCGCCAGGCTCCATGTTCCGGATGTACTCCTCCTGCAGGATGAAAGAGAGAGATGCATAGGTTAGCCTGGGTATACTAAGGACGTCTCTTGGTTAAGTCTGAAGGCCCCTTAACGCATCTCAGAGAGTGCTGGCCACCACTTGAATCACTGGAGTTTAGTGCGCTGCACGGCTGCCCAAAATCCCACCCACTTCAGCCCCACTCCACCCGACCAATTGGCAGCAGCTTTGCCCATTGGACTGCATGCTGTGCTCTCAGCTCAGGCGCAGGTATTCTCCTAACCCACACTGCAAGGCTGCGCTGTTAGTTTGAACCACGCGGGAGACTGGTACAAACCGGGATGCTGACATTACAAGGGGCTGTGAGCACCTCCACCAGTGACTGCTCCATGGCCAACTTTAGCAAGGAGATTGTACAATGTGCCCAGTCGCCCAACTGTTCTGCAGTCCACTGAAACACTCATTAGTTTGCAGTCTGTGCCCAAAGGGTGAAAAGCTCTGGAGCATTTGGTGGCACTTTCAGGCCTCTGCATTGCTTGAGTGGCAGATAAACTAAAGGCCCAACTCAAGCATGTCAATGTGGCTGTGCCTAAACTGTCTCAGCTGCAGAGGAATGGTCACTTTATACAATTCCCCAACTCCCCCCCACCTCCCCCGCCCACCGCCCGTGCTTGTGCACTACCATCAACCACAGAGCAGCCCTTCCCCCCAACCCCCCCAACTCGCCTCAACCCCAGTGCAGCCATTGCTCCAGCACCGCACTCTCAGCCAGGTGGGAAAATGTGACTTGCCTGTGCCCTCACCTGAATGTGCAACGCCTCAACCTTGAGGTCCAACAGGCAACCCTCGCGAGCACTGTGCAACGTTACTGTGCACTCACCTCCGAGTTCTCCTCGAAGTGCAGCTCACCAGGTACACTCCTTATAAGTGCAGCTGTGAAACACATCGGTGTGCGATCATGCTGATGTGCTCAGATGATCCAGCATGGGGGGGGATGATTCCGGCAAGCTGGGCTTATTATAGTGTGCAGCTGTATTAGAATGAAGTTCCTGCCGCATGGCAGCGGGAAATGCGGCCCGCCATCGACAGGCAGAGCGGATGATTGCAAACTGGTTCCACAAGATTGTGAAGCTGATTTTTGGCCTTCCCACTACGTAGTTCACTCATGCCCCCCATGACTTCCGACGCCAGTGGGCAGAGAAAATTCCGCTAAGGCTGTAACAATAATTGTGTGTTTGTTTTACCGAGTAATGTCAAAACAAGCTGAAGTATGAACTTTAGAACCTTATATTATTGTACCATATAAATCATACAGCACTGCAGGCCAGTCAGCCCATTGTGCCTGTGCCAGTATGACATAAGATTTGACGTAAAATGTGTTTCAAAATGTCTACTTTTTACTTCAGAAACAGAAGCTGGCTGGGAGCAATAAACTGACAGATGAAGAAAGACAGAGGGGGATGATTACGCAACTTTTAAAAATTCCTACTGAGAATTCAAAAATAACCATTGTTTGAAGAACAGATTTGTTTATACAGCAGTGGTATCTATTTATTTACCTAGCTGCAGTGGGTAAGGCAAACAGTGATTATTTATTTTCTAACAAAAATGCAAAATAGAAATTCAGAGGGATTAAATCTTGACTATCATTGCTTAATTGCTTGTTGTTACGATCCAGGTGGAGTATGTAAATCAAAATAACAAAATTTACCGAATGACTCCCAGTGAAGAAATTACCAACAAGATTTTACTTTTGTAACTTTTACTTCAACATGAATCAGAACCAGCATGAATTAAACATGAATTAATAGGCAAACGACACCTGGGGAAGAATTTTCGGGTCGGCGAGTGGGGGCGGGGCCCACTCACCGATGCGTTAAATGACACGCGGTGATGCCGGGCGGGTGTTCTGACGTCACCGCGTGTCATTTAGATTTTCAGTTCGACGGGTGCACAGCCAACTTGGCTCTGCGCCTGCCGAACTGTCAAAGGCCTATTAAGACCATTAAGAAAGTAATTAAAGTAGTTAAGAATGCTGCCCGTCCAACCTTAAGGTTGCCGGGCAGGCGAAGAGCCCAGGCGGCCTTCACATTTTTCATGAAACCTCATCCACGGGCGGGATGAGGTTTCATAAAGGGTTTATTAATTAAATTTAAAAATTTCAAATATTTGATAAACATGTCCCAGTTCATGTGACGCTGTTGCATGAGGGGACATGTCTAAATAATTTTTCTCTGTCTTTAATAAAAACTTTCATTCTGAACTTAATCTCCCTGAGGGAGTTCTGTGCAGCATGCATGAAAGAGCACACTCCCGACTCAGGGAATCCCCCTCCCCCACCCGCACAGGGAGCACTCAGAGCTTAATTGGCCGGTCCACGTAAAATGGTGGCCTGGCCCCAATCGGGGGCGCTGATCAGGTTTGTACCCGCCCCCGTGCGGCCCCGCACAACCCCACCGATGAAGGGAAATTCCTGCCCTTGAAATAAAAAGGTACATTTCAATTTAAACGATGCATCCTATAATTTGGGCCCCTCTTTCAGCAGCTGCAATTGCCAGAGGGTCCTAATTATGGCTGTGGGCCATCCTGTGGAGAGGTTTCCCCTTTGTAGTGCTAACCTAGCAGCTATGGCCACATTTTATTTTTAATTATTAAGAAGTCTTTACAGGATGCCTCTATCTTGAGACACCCTCACGGTTGACCATCTACTTCAGCAGTGCCTATATCTGACAATGGCAACATAGTGCTGGGTGGCTTTGTATTGATCCTTCAGACTCAGGCACCTGCCACTGTGTGATGGGACCCCTTGAGGAGCTCCTCTAAAATCCCCCTCTGGGTTCTGCCACTGGCATTTGTAAGTTCCCAACCTGCATTTCATCCCAATAGCGGGATTGGAATTGGGAAATGAAAATCCTGTCCACAGAGACAATACAGCATAAAAGGAGGTCATTCGGCCCAAGTCTATGCATCCTCTCTGTAGAGAATTCCAGTCAGTCCCATTGCCCCCTTCTATCCCATAGCCCTGCAAATTTATTCCCCTCAAGTGCCTATCCAGTTTTATTTTGAAATCATTGATTGTGTCCACTTCCACCGCCCTCATAGGTAATGAGTTCTAGGTCATTACAAAAGTTCTTCCTCACATCTTCCCTGTATCTCTTCCCCAAAAACTTTAATCTGTGGCACCTGATTCTTGAATCATCAGCTCATGGGAGCAGTTTTTCTTTGCTTACCTTATCTAAACCCATCATAATCTTGTACACCTCGATCAGATCTCCTCTCAACCCCCTTTGCTTCAAGAACAACTCCAGCTTCTCCAACCCAAACTTTGTAGCTAAATTCCCTCATCTTTGGATTGATTCTGCTAAATCTCCTCTGCATTCGCTCAAGGACCTTCACATTCTTCCTAAAGTGTGGTTACCAGAACTGGATGCAATAGTCTAGTTGCTTTATAAAGGTTCAGCATAACTTCCCTGCTTTTGTATTCAATATCTCTATTTATGAAACCATCGATGCCACATGCTTTGCTAACTACTCTCTCAATATGTTCTGCTACTTTCAAAGATCTATGCAAATAAACCCCCAGATCCCTCTGTCGCTGTACTCTTTGGAACTGTGTTGTTAATATATATTACCTCTCTCTATCCTCCTGCCAAAATGCATCACCTCAAACTTCTCTGTATTAAAATGCATCTGCCATTTGTGTGGCCATTCTGCCAGCCTATCTATGTCCTGTTGCAGTCAACTGATGTTATCCTCACACCTCGAAGTTTGATATTGTTGGCAAATTTTGTAATTTTACTCTGTATTCCAAAATCCCAGTCATTTATATCTATGTTAAAAAAAAAAAATGGACCTTGCACTGACCCTTGGGGGACATCACTGTCTATCATCCTCCAGTCTTAAAAATAAGCATATACCACAAGTTGCTGTTTTCTTTCCTTAGGCCACTTTTTTATTGTCCAAGCTGACACTGACCCTCCTGTTCCATGAGCCTCAGCTTTGTTAACTAACCTTTTATATGGTACTTTGTCAAACACATCCTTAAAATCTATTTAAGGCTTTCCTTTCACCAACCTTCCCTGTTGCTTCAACAAAAAAAATATCACTTAGATTAGTCAAGTACAATCTGCCTTTTACAAACCATACTGACTCTCATTTTAGCTCAAACCTCTCCGTGTGCCTGTTAATTTTTTTCCCTGTTGTTTTGTTTCTAAAACTATGTCCACCACTGATGTTAAACTAAATGGCCTGCCATTACTAGGAATGTCTTTACACCCTTTCTTGAATATGGGTGGCACACCTATCATTTTACAAATCTGTAGCCCCTTATTTCTAGGGAAGATTGGAAGATTAGGGCAAGCCCTTCCGCTATCTCCACCACCACTTCCCCTAGCAACCTGGAATACAACCATCCAAATCAGGCAACTTATTAACTCTAACCATATCCAGCCTACCAGTACACCCTGTCCAACAGTTTTCATCCCATCCATTGCCATCACCATCTCTGCTTCTACCAATATTTTGTCAGCATCCCCTTTCTTCGTAAACGCTGATATAAATTACTCATTAAGTATTCTAGCCAGATACTTAGTGCTGGATTGAGGGACCTGGCATCAGGCATGGGGTGGCTGCTGAAAGCCAACCCCCCGCCCTTGCATCTGACCTCCATGCTACCTTTCCTGTGACTCCCACCTGTGACCCCATTCCACCCTCTCTCACTTGTGGCCTGGGTCCCTCAGCGATCCTGGGCCTCTCCCTGGATGCATTACCAGCAGCAGCTACTGTTCCCAGTTCCGCTGCCTGTAACCGAGAGTTGCTGGTCTCTGATTGGCTGGAAGCTCTCGGCAGGTGGGATTTCCACCACCAGAGCCCTGAATCCTGGGGAATGCCCAAAGCTGCCCAGTTTTCAATTGGGCTCCCCCTCAGAAGCAGTGAGGGTTTCTCACCAATTCTCCAACTGGTGGACAGAACCAGGTCAATTATATTAAATTCTGCTGATTGTCTTTGGCCTGGTTCTCACTTGAAGAATTCACCTGACATATATCATACACCATGGGCTGGATTTTCACACCCCAATTCTGGTCAGAAAAGAGACAGGTGGCCTGAAAAGTTGGCAGCGACATTATGCACCCGGACGAGCTGCTTCCAATTCCAGCACCTCCGATTTCCCAGAGGACGGAGGGAATGTGGGCCTCCAAATTCGGCCAAGCTCCTAAACAGGCCATTGAAGTATGTGAAGGGTTGTTAAAAGCCTGACTTTGCAGCTTTGCTGTATTTTCCCGGAGGCAACCGGACCTCAACAATTGGTTAGCAATAGGTTGAGCACCATGTCTGTGGTGAGTCATGGAAAAATGTTAAAAGGTAAGCGTTCATGCTTTTAATAGTTTAAAGGGATTACCCCTTTGTAGTAAAAGTTGCAGCTACCCATCAGAGGTCAGGTGAGAGCCAGAATCAAGAACTTTGCTAGTTCAGTGGAGTCGCCACCCTCTTCGCATTGCATGGGCATCGGAGCAGTGGGGAAGGCTGTTTGGATGCTCCCTGAGCACCAGGAAGGGTGTAGCTTGGAAATTGATTCTACTGGGGTTGAGAAGCAGCACCCTGCAAAGGAAGGGCAGAGCGCCAGGCATCAGGAAGCCAGAGGAGAGGGCTAAGGGGCATGGAGCGGAAGGAGACACTACCCTGAGCACAAGATTTACAGGCAGAGGCAAAGAGACCTGAACATGACTGAGAATCAGTGCCAAAGGAGATTGCGACTTTCTAGACAGATTATCACAGGCATCCGTGCCCTCGACATTGCGGACCTCTGCGGCATCTCACAGGTGGCATCACACCAGTGCATCACCCAGGTGATAAATGCCCTCTTTATCTAGGCTGGAAAACACAACAGATTCACTTACGATGGGGTATTGCAGACTCAGATAGCACTAGGTCCAGTGCCTGGATTGATCAGATGGTGCCCTCCAGTACCCTCCTTCAGGGTAATGGATATTATAGTGGTCAAGTGCACTCTCCAATAATATGGCCCTCTTGAGAGGCTGAGGATGATTTGGCCCAGGAAAGGGCACTTTATTGGGGGAGGAGCAGGAAGTGAGAAAGTAGGAGAAATTAGAGGCGGAGGTATATTGTTGTATAATGTTGTATGATGTGCCTGCATGCCATTGTAATGTAAAGGTGCTTGGCAGAGCAAGGGTTAACATGGGACTGGAGAATAGCACTGCCCACAGTATGATGTATGGAGTCACGTGGTAATAGACTGAGAGAACAGTCTAGAGAGAGAGCACTCTGGAACCAGCCTGCATGGAGATAACAGCACCATGCATGACAGTAACCTGGAATCTGTAAATAGTTAAAGGTTAACAATAAAGGGTTCATGTTTAAATATACAAGTCTCAAGATCTCATCTTGCGGTGCCACCATGCACCATAATAAAATATGGTTGGCAGTGGGTGGGATATCAGTGCTGTCAGCATAGTACAACACAGTTGGCGCTTCTACATAATATCACCTCAGAGATAGTAAAATAATCCAACATGGTGATCTGTGGTTACATGAAAGGTGGCAACTGAATGTATGAACCCAGATCAGCATTCCAAGGTATGAGCAACTGAAGCCTAACTCAAGAGATGCACACCTAAGAAGAAAACTGGAAGAAAAAGTTGAAGAAGCTTCACTACAGACTTGGAAGTGAGGAATTCACCAGTGTGAGTGGAAGTCCATACAGAAAATTGCAAGAACCCGAGTGGCAATGTTCACAAGTTGGTGAGCAAAAATTTTTTTAAAGTAGCTGTACTTACATTTTAGAATAGGTGGCAGTCCCAAGGGCTCAGTATCCAGAGGGCAGCTGGAAGATGCCTGCAGTAAAAAAAAAAGTTAAAAAGGCTGGCAGAGCTAAATAGAAAAATCTGCAGAGTATAACAAAAATGTTCTTTGAAACCCTTCTCAGCAAGCAGAGCACACTGAAGGAATTGCTGCAGCTTAAAGTTAAAAAAAAGGGACTGATCGGATCGCTAGCCCACGGAATCTCCCAGAATGTGGGACATTAGAAGGAAAAAAGGACCTGCAGAGTTCAAAAAAAGTAAAGAATCACCTAGAAAAGAGTTGCTTCGTTTCTAAAAGTTTCAAAAAGTTTTCTTTTTTAAAAAGCAGTCATGATCACCGGGGAGCCTGCCAAAATCAGAAAAATCAGTGACAGAAAGCTGACAACCTGAGTATATAAAAAACAGTTACTGCACTCGCAGCCTTAAAGAGACAATGCAATTTGAAACTGTAACTATAAGAAAGAAATCAGTCATGGACAAAAAATTGGAAGAGACCCCTGAGAGGGGGTAACTCTGCTGAGGGCAACAAGAGACCCCAGAGAGAGGCCAACTCTGGTGAGGGCAACAAGACACCTCAGAGAGAGGGCACCTCTGCCAAGGGCAACAAGAGACCCCAGAGAGAGGGAAACTCCCAATTATGCACCGAGGGCAACAAAAGACCCCAGAGGAAAGACAACAAAAGACCCCTGTGCAGGGGCAACAATAGACTCCAGAACGAGAGTGGCAGAAAACCCCAGAGAGAGCCAAAAGACCCCACTGCGAGGGAGACAGATGGCAGTGCAGAGTGAGCAGGTGGCTATGAATGAAGGAAAGCCATCTGAGGTAACTCAAAAGAAGCAAAACTTGCAAAAAGTAAATGAAGCTGTTCTACAGGAAAATGTTTGCATCAGGGCTGAACTGGAAGGTTTGAAGCACAAGATTCAAGCTAAGTATATACCTTTGAAAGTGCATGATAAACGGAAGTCTTCAATGTACCAAGCTGTTCGAGCAAAAAAATTTCAGAGATGGCACAAAGATAACATGAGGAGATAGCAGCCCTCAAATCCACAGTTGGCAAATCAAAGTAGGAGTTGGGAAAACTCAACCAGATGTACAGCCAGGCAAAACAGTAGGCCAAAAAGACATGCAAAGAAGTTGCAACCCTGAAAGACTCCTTAAAGAATAAATGTATAGCCATGGAAAAGCATGAGGAGTTAAAAAGGACGTTGAATATTACTTCAGAAAAAGCTGGTTGGGATTATCAGTAGCGACGAGACAATACACTGAAGCCCAGATGAGTTGGCAAAATGTCAAGAAGAAAATAAACAGTTGAAAAAACAACTGATTGTCCTTCAAGATCATGTGTAAGAGGAATGTGTAACCATTCAACAATATAAAGAAATGAAGATCGTCTTAATCAGCAGAATGGAAGCACAGTAGAAGAAACTCAAAGAGAGTCTATTGAATTACAGGAAAGCTCAAGATAAAACAAGAGAGCTTCACAAAGAAAAGGAAAACTTGTTGACAGACCTTCACAACGATTCCTTAGGACAAAGTTTATTCCTCTGGAAAATTACGTAGAGAAGGAAAATGAATGTACTGTCACTCCGAACAAACTGAAGAACCAGTTGGCAGAGAAGACTCAGCAATGTTCTATATTCCAGGAGGAAGCCTGGAAAGGGACTGAAGATCTGAGGAAGCAGTTGAATGGAAAAGAGGAGGCATTGAAAGGAAAAGCCGTAGAATGTTCCAAACTGCAGATAATGAAGCCATGGGTAGCACAATCACAGAACTGAAACAAACTAAGACTTCACCAGACAGACCTGGCCAACAGTGAAAACAACATGAAGGACAAGGACAAAGTGCTGTTGTAGACAAAGAAAAGACAGAAATAAGTTTGGAAAATGGAAATCTGACATTGAAGTGCAAGGAACTAGAACGTTGCCACGCACCATTGATGAGCACCTCCAGGGAGTCATTGTTAAACTTCGGGGCAGCTCTCTTCTTTGACATACCCATTTGAAAACATCATCTCAAAGCTGAGCTGGAGAGTGTGAGGGTGGCATCTAAATATGGCGCTGGGAACTTCAACCTGATTAGGTGACGGTGGGGCAGGCGAATCATTTCCTGACCTGCCACTTGATTCAGAGAGAAACTTGCATAATTAATGAGCTTGCCAGTGTGAAATCGGGTGAAATTTCCCATCAAGCTGACCAACGGGAAACGTGCCACGGAACCTAGTTTCAAAGATGGAAAGATCTTCCCTCAGAGTCAGAGACTTTTTTGGAAGGTCGAGGGAGCAGTTGAATTGCCCACTCAGATTTGCAGATTTTCCTGGGAAGTTCAGATTTCCCACTATTTCACCCTTTGATTTCAATGGATAGAAAACCATGAGCAATGCACCCAGGATTTTCCAGTAAGCTGCTTGGTGTGTGAGACGCCATGCTGGTGGCTTAGGTCTCGGAGAATTTCTCCCATATCCCGTCATGTACAATGAACAGCTTCAGACATGTAGTGGCTACTTTATGAAGCCTTTTGTGTAGTTTTTGTGTGAGAGACTCCAACCAGCATGTAAATGCCAGAGAACCATTCTAACCTCTGATGGTACTGCACGACCTTGTTTATCTGGATGTGCTGTATTGCAAAGACATCCATTAGAAGCTCATCCTATCCTATCCATATGAACAAGAATTGGCTGAAAGACAGTGACTGTTGTCACAGTTACAGCTGTGACCATGGGCTGAATTTTTGTTTGGGGGTGGGAAAAAGGAACCAGGTCTGTTTCCAGGTGCTGAATCTGCCTCCAGGAGGGAAGCAGTCACTCATTGGCAGTTTGACCGTGAGGACAGGTTCCCTGTCCAATTAAGGGAGGCAGGCGGGCTCATGAAGTTGGAGGGCCAATTAGAGGCCGTCCAATTTCAGAGGAGCACCCAGCTGCAATGAATGGTAAGTAACTGGGAAGGGCACTTCAACAGGAAATTGCCTCTCAGCCACTTTTAAAAAAAAAATTAGAAAATAGAGAAAGCACCCAGGCCATTACTAGGAGTGGGAGATGGGTGGGGTGGTGGGTGTGGGTGTGGAGGGATGTGGTGGAATCCCTTTATCCCTTTACAGGGCAGCCTTTGGCTGCATCTCCCACCCAGGCAAGGAGACAGGGCATGCAGGCCTGCCTGGAGCGCTGGTACCCTGGCTTTCCTCGTGGTGGCCGCATTCAGACAGTTGATCTGTCTCCCATTGCATCGAGAAATTGGAAGCTGACTAGAAAATTCCACTCGGCATTCTTAACTTACTTCTAACAAGGCTCTTAATGAGCCTAACTGGCTGCCCACCTCGTGGCCCCATCTGCTTCCAATCCCAATCTTGGCGAGCTCCGGAAATCTTGTCTCATTTGTTTCAGTAACGTACCATGATTCTATAGTCCCTGTTTAATTTATGATTAGGGTCTTATGAGCATATTTCTATAAGATTATGAATGATTTATATCCTTTTATGATTTATATGATATTGGAGATAAAATAAAATCATTATTTTAATAAAAAACATTTGATGGCAACATTTATAGAGCATGTGCATACATGTGTATGCAAATGTTTTATATATTTTACCCCATAAAATTCCCCATAATGCAAGGGAGTAAAACCTAAATGCAATTTACTTGAGAAACAATTGGGGCCGTTTTAAACGCAAAGTACAGGTGAGTTTGGACCATGTGGTAAGTGGAAATTTTTAAAATCCAACCCCGTGCTGCCTCCAACCCAGTTTTAAAAGAGGTGGGTCTGTGGAACCCGATGACCTATTCACTCTCTGGAGGAAGGACAGTCACTGAAATCTTTTGAAGTGTCTGCACACCTCCATTTTGATTTCCTTTTAGTTTTAACTCACGTCAGCCAAGTTTTCTGGGGCTCAGTAAACCCAGCAGGTAAAAAGAGATGAGGAGGGCTGGATTACAGTAAGTGCCTTTGCAATGCTGCTTGTGAGCCAGGAGGAGCAGAAGTGCTTCCTCCAGGCCCACCAAGCTTACCGCTGTACCCTAGCCCCCCAATTTCTGACCATTCCACTCCCCAAAATCTCCAATTACCTCCTCATTTATCCGACATCCACTCTTCAGCTGCTTTCCTGCCCACTATTGCAAAAATGAAGGACATCCTGGAGTTAAATCCTGCAGAACACCCTGGAAACCCATTCACCCATGCTTCCTGTCTGGAAAACATCCTTCCTACATTCTCTTCATGGTCCAGAGTAACTATTGGTGCCAATGTGACTTGGACTTGGGGATACGAGGCACAATTTCAAAGTTTACATATGATATTAAACTTGAAAATATTGTGAACAGTGAGGAGAATTGTAACAGATTTCAGAAGGACCATTGTGAAATGGGGAGATACAAATTTAACACAGAGAAATGTGAATTGATCCATTTTGGTGGGAAGAATGAAGAGAGGCAATATAAATGAAATGATGCTATCTAAAGTGGATACAGAAACAGAGCAACTGGGGTTGTTTGTACTTAAGTCTTTGAAGGTGGCAGGGCACATTGAGAAGGCTGACAAAAAGGTATATGGGATCTTTAGCTTTAGAAGTGGCGGCATAGAGCACAAAAGCAAAGATGTTTTGCTAAACCTTTACAAAACACTGATTTAAGCCCAAGCTGGAGTATTGTGTCCAATTCTTGGCATGAAACTTTAGGAAGGATGTCATGGCTTAGATAGAGTACAGAGATTTACTACAATGGCACCAGGAATGAAAGAATTTCATCACTTGGAGATACTAGAGAAATTGCAATTGTTCTCCTTAGAACAGAGAAGGTTAAAGGGAGATTTTCTAAAAGTGTTCAAAATCTAGAAGGACTTTGATAGAGTAAATAAGAAGAAGCTGTTTCCATTGGCAATAAGGTCAGTAACCAAAGAATACAGGTTTAAAGTAATCGGTAAACAAGCCGCAAGTAATATGAGGAAAGAATTCAGCAGCGAGTTGTTATGATCTGGAATGAGCTGTCTGAAAGGGGAGGGGAAGTAGATTTAGTAATAACATCCAAAAGGGAATTTGATGAATACTTGAAAAGGAAAAAAAATTGCAAGGCTATGTGGAAAGAGCAATTAAAGTGGAACTATTTCAATAGTTCTATCAAAAACCTGACAAAGACACAATAGGCCAAATGGTGTCCTCCTGTTCTGTATCATTCAATAATTCTATCATTCGAAATGAACAACAGAAATTGAGCTATAGATCTTAGCAGCAGATTGCATTGGCTAAGTTCAAGCATCACTGCAAGATTCACGTAGAAACTGGTGGTGATATTTATCAATAAATATGTTTTAACATTATTAAAACAGCAAAGGAAAAATGTGTGCCTGAGCAAGTGAAAAGTTTGGAGGAAATGAGTGAGGGTAAGGGATTGATTCAGATGGGGCTGAGCCATGAGAGCTCAGAAGTATGTGGTGGGAGTGTGAGCAGTTTAATAAAAAATGACAAGGACAACCAGGCTCAGCTGTCAGTAGAAGCATGGACATTTTGTGAATCATCCCAGGATAAGCACTCCTTGGTATAACTATGCTGTGGGCAGGTAATTTGTTCCTTTTTTAAAAATTAATTCATTGGATGTGGGAGTCGCTGGCTAGGCCAGCATTTATTGCGCATCACTAATTGCCCTTGAGAAAGTGGTGGTGAGCCGCCTTCTTGAAACACTGCAGTCCATGTGGCGTGGGTACACCCGCAGTGCTGTTAGGGAGGGAGTTCCAAGATTTTGACCCAGCAACAGTGAAGGAACGGCGATATATTTCCAAGTCAGGATGGTGAGTGGCTTGGAGGGGAACTTCCAGGTGGTGGTGTTCCCAAGCATCTGCTGCTCTTGTCCTTCTAGATGATAGCGGTTGTGGGCTTGGAAGATGCTGTCTAAGGAGCCTTGGTGAGTTCCTGCAGTGCATCTTGTGCATCAATGGTGGAGGGAGCGCATGTTTGTGAATGGGGTGCCAATCAAGTGAGCTGCTTTGCCCTGGATGATGTCAAGCTTTTTGAGTGTTGTTGGAGCAACACTCATCCAGGTGGATGAGCACTCCATCAGTGGAGTCACATTCCTGACTTGTGCCTTGTAGATGGTGGACAAGCTTTGAGGAGCCACAGTATTTATGTGGTTAGCCCAGTTCAGCTTCTTGTCAATGGTAACCCCCAGGATGTCGATAGTGGGGGATTCAGTGATGGCAATGCCTAGTTTAAATAAATGAATGTCAAAGGGCAATGGTTAGATTCTCTCTTGTTGGAGATGGTCATTGCCTGGCACTTGTGTGGCGCGAATGTTACTTGCCGCTTGTCAGCCCAAGCCTGGATATTGTCAGGCCTTGCTGCATTTGGACATGGACTGCTTCAGTATCTAAGGAGTCGTGAATTGTGCTGAACATTGTGTAATCATCAATGAACATCCCAACTTATGATGGAGGAAGATCATTGGTGAAGCAGCTGAAGATTGTCGGGCCTAGGACACTACCCTGAAGAGCTCCTGTACTGATGTCCTGGAACTGAGATGATTGACCTCCAACAAACACAACCATCTTCCTTTGTGCTAGTTATGACTACAACCAGTGGAGAGTTTTCCCCCGATTCCCATTGACTCCAGTTTTGCTAGGGCTCCTTGATGCCACACTCAGTCAAATGCTGCCTTGATGTCAAGGGCAGTCACTCTCACCTCATCTCTGGAGTTCAGCTCTTTTGTCCATATTTTAACCAAGGCTATAAAGAGGTCAGGAGCTGAGTGACCCTGGTGGAACCCAAACTGAACATCACTGAGCAGGTTTTTTCAAGCAAGTGCAGTTAGATAGCATGGCTGATGACCCCTTCCATCACTTGACTGATGATCGAGAGTAGACCGATAGGGTGGTAAGTGGCTGGGTTGGATTTGTCCTGCTTTTTGTGTGCAGGACAAGGCTGGGCAATTTTTCACATTGCCAAGTAGATGCCAGTGTTGTAGGTAGGGGCATGGCAACTTCTAAAGCACAAGTTTTTAGTACTATTGCCGGAATAATGTCAGGGCCCATAGCCTTCGCAGTATCCAGTACCTTCAGCCATTTCTTGATATCACGTGGAGTGAATTAAGTTGGCTGAAGACTGGCATCTCTGATGCTGGGGACCTCAGGTGGAGGCCAGATCCACTCGGAACTTATGGCTGAAGATTATTGTAAGTGCTTCAGCCTTACCTTTTGCACTGATGTGCTAGGCCCTCCATCTTTGAGGACAGGGACATTTGTGGAGACTCCCTCCTCCAGTGTGTTGTTTAATTGTCCATCACTATTCACAACTGGATGTGGCAGGACTGCAGAGCTTACATCTAATTTAGTTGGTTGTGGGATAGCTTAGCTCTATCATGTTGCTTTTGCTGTTTGGCACACAAGTAGTCCTGTGTTGTAGCTTCACCAGGTTGACAACTCATTCTTAGGTATGCCTGGTGCTGCTCTTGGAATGCCCTCCTGCACTCTTCATTGAACCAGGGTTGATTTGCTGGCTTGATGGTGATGATAGAGTGGGGGGTGTGCTGGGCCATGAGGTTACAGATTGTGTTCGAAAACAATTCTGCTGCTGCTGATGGCCCACAGAACCTCATGGTTGCCCAGTCTTAAAATTGCTATATCTGTTTGAAATCTATCCCATTTAGCACAGTGGTAGTTCCATACAATACGATGGAGGGTAGCCTCAATGTGAGGATGAAACGTTGCCTCCCCAAGGACTGTGTGGTGGTCACTCTACTGATACTGTTGTGGATAGATGCACCTGTGGCAGGCAGGTTGGTAAGAATGAGGTCAAAAATGTTTTTCCCTTTTGTTGGTTCCCTCACCACCTGCTGCAGACCCAGTCTAGCAGTAATGTCCTTTAGGACTTGGCCAGCTTGGTCTGTAGTGGTGCCACCGAGCTATTCTTGGTGATGGACATTGAAATTCCCCACCCAGAGCACATTCTGCACCCTTGCCACCCTCAGTGCTTCCTCCAAGTGCTGTTCAACATGGAGGGGCGCTGATTCATCAGCTGAAGGAGGGGGTGGGTTGTGTGTTGGGCGTGGGGGGTGCGCGGTACGTGATAATCAGCAGGAGTTTTCCTTGCCCATATTTGACCTGGTGCCATGAGACTTCATGGAGGCTGGAGTTGATGTTGAGGACTCCCAGGGCAACTTGTGCTGCCACCTCTGCTGGGTCTGTCCTGTCCCAAACCATTGAAAATGCTATTCTTATCTGTGGCAAGGAAGTGGTCTGGGGTGGCCCCTTTGGGGTGACTTTTCACTGTCACCTATGCTCTGTATCTCCATTTGACCATGCGACCCAAGACCTGGAACAGGTTAAGCAGCATGACCCTGCATCCTGTCACTCTGGAGCATTGGAGAATAAACATATAATGATAAAACACCACCACTTTGCCTATTCATAACACCACTTCCTGGAGACCAAATAAAATCTAACAAAGTGCTGTTTAGTCTAAAGTATTTTGAGGGCATAGGTGTAATATTAAAAATACAATGCAACTAAGCGTAATATACCATGCAAATATTTTAGATAGGTATGTGTGAATGAAACATTAATAAAAATAACTTAAAACTGCTGTAGCACAATAATTGAGGGATTTATGATACTGGTAAATAAAATGGGAGTGCAGCTGGTTTTTCTATTTATTTCTGTGTGCACAGGCCATGTAATTGCACACAAAGGGCGTATATTACTCCTGTTTGGGTCTTGCTAATATCTTCAATGAAGCCTTGACTTCACCTGAGTGTTAACTACTTGCCTCTGACCATGTCTAATAAATCTTCAAATCCAATGGATGACATCTATTCCTGCGAGGGTAACAGAGCAGAGAAGCATTAAATAAAAACAGAAAATGCTGGAAAAACTCAGCAGATCTGACAGCATCTGTGAAGAGAGAAACAAAGTTAACGAAAGCTAATTCTGTTTCTCTCTCCACAGATGCTGTCAGACCTGCTGAGTTTTTCTAGCATTTTCTGTTTTAATTTCAGATTTCCAGCATCCACAGTATTTTGCTTTTATATTAGAGCAGAGAAGAGTTCCTTATGTACATTTCTTCTTTTCACATTGTCAATATTAAAGTTGAAATCTGTGCATGCATTTCTCCTAGATAAACATTCTCTATTACCCAAGCTGACATCATAGAAACATAGAAACTAGGAGCAGGAGTAGGCCATTTGGCCCTTCGAGCCTGCTCCGTTATTCATTATGATCATGGCTGATCATCCAACTCAATAGCCTGCTCCTACTTTCTCCCCATAACCTTTGATCCCTTTTGCCCCAAGAGCTATATCTAACTCCTTCTTGAAAACATACAATACTTTGTCTCAACTACTTTCTGTGGTAACGAATTCCACAGGCTCACCACTCTCTGGGTGAAGAAATTTCTCCTCATCTCAGTCCTAAATGGTATACCCCGTATCCTCAGACTGTGACCCCTGGCTCTGGACTCCCCCACCATCGGGGACATCCTTCCTGCATCTACCCTGTCTAGTCCTGTTAGAAATTTATAGGTTTCTATGAGATCCCCACATTTGTGTGCCTTCATTCAGTTCACAATAACAACAGAAAGTTTCATTTATATAACATCTTTAATTATTAATGGTTGAGCCCAAGGTTCAAAGTCAGAAGTCAAGACTTATGCTTGTACTTGGGCTATTGCTAAATCTTGAGCAGTGGATTGGGGACACTTTGAATGAACTGGAATGCAGAATTCATTTGGTTAGCTAATGTCAGGAAGGGAAAATTGCTGGTTTGGACTCTCATAGTATTATCCTTCCAATGGTGGCCATAGTATACTGTTGTGCGGAAGCTGTAGAGATGTCTATCCCAGAGTGTGCATTCTGCCTCTTAAACAGACTTAAGGCTGAGATTACTACAATTAATGATATTCTTTATTTAATTATGAGTCTTGTGGGAAATGGCATTCTGAGCAGCAAGTTTTCACTTTGAACTGTCTCACTAGCAGCTCATTTGACCAGCCACCTGTTCAAAAGGTGAAGATTTTAAGACCTGGGTTTCATTTAAATCCAGCCAGCGAGTTGCGGATGTCAAACATGTGTCCCAACACAACTGGCTGGCTTTGAGTCTCAGGAACATTAGCCAGTTGGGACACCGGTGGCAGCTGCAGCTAGGTTGTGGGAGCGGCTAAGAGGCATAGCCAAGGTAGGCAAGCCTATGTTGGTAATGGCCTGTAGTATTTTTATGAGGCCTAGGTAATCACTCCTACTCCTCTAGACCCCACAAAAATAATTTGCAATTTACCTTTCCAGGACCTCTTTGTCTGTATCACCAATGAAATTGGCCAGAACACGCATGGTGCCACCTTGGTAGTTCTATCCTAAAATGCCAGTTGGGGTCCCTGACTTACATATTTTGTGGTCATCGTGACAGTGAAATTCTCAGTATTTATCATCATTATTCCTTTGAAACTGACAGCAACTTCTGGAGTCCACACGTGCAGTTAAATATGCAAATCCAGATGTTGCTGTCAATAATTCTATGCTTCTCAGTAGGGTGTGCTGTCAAAGTCCCCCCTGGATTCCAGTCAAATAAAAATCACTGAACTGATGAAAACTTGTCTTTTTACCCTATTAGTTTTCAAGAAAAAACCCTTGAAAAAGTTACACTTTGCTGGCAAATATGCAACTGGGTTTTTAACAGCATAATAAGTTTATAATTACTTCTGAATGGCTTGACTGGTCCTGAAAAACTAATTTTATATTTATCAAATGTCAAATTTCTCCATTATGATAAAAATCCACATAATTTTAAAATAATTTTTGAACTGTTTTGTTTCTGATTTTTTTCTTCTACCTTAATCCCATGTGTATATCCCAGTGATTTATAATATAAATCTGTGTGTAAAATATAGTTAAAAGTGAAGTGCGTTTTACTTCCTATTTGCTGTCTGTGAGAATATTTCAATGTGACTGGCTGCTTACCCTGCTTGATGACATCACTGTTGCTGGCACCTGGAGATCCCCTTGACTTGATGCCAGATTTAAACTAACATCAGGAAAGGGAAGTCCGTGCCCCACTGGTAGCTAGGTCTTTTTGAACAGCTTTCTTTGAGATCAGCAGTGAGCACCATCGCTTTGCCATTGACCATGAAATACAGGCCATTAAAAGGGGCAGGGTTGACTTTTAGGGTTAATGGGGACAGTAAATCTACTAAGCACAATTTGTAACTGTTAACACTCTGTAAATGTTGATTTCAGCAAGTTAAAATTGACCCCGTGATCTGTTTGCAAATATTAATTGTTACATCAGTAATCTTCCATCAAAGTTTTATTAAACATGCTGAATCATTTCATCTCAACTGAGTCTTTGGGCTGGATTATCAATCTGGGGCCGGGAAGCTGATGCTTGTATCATTTCCGGGTCCAGATCCTGCACCACCTCAGCATCAGGCCTTAATTGTGCCAGAGGCAAGTCTGGTGCTCAATTAATGGCTCCGGCTGGCACTTGGAGGCAGGAACTAGCTCTGGAGTGGAGTTTTCAAAGGCAATCAAAAGCCATGACTAGGCTTGCCATTGCCTGGAGGAATGGAACAAGCAGGAGAGCAGATGGCCAGTAGCCTCACAGTCTTAACATGTGCCCAAACACTCATTCCTCAGGTACCCAAACTGTTCTGCCAGACCAATGGCAACTTTGTGCCACCACATAGCACCTCAGTTGGATTTCTTTTTTTATACAAGAGTTTTCATCAACAGCCACAGTCAATAATGGCTCCCTGGTGTCCTCCCAACAGCTGTGTACCAACATGTCCCAGCCCATTTGCATTTCCTGTTCTTACCTTTGAAAATTTGATTCTATCCTTCTCCAGCATATTAACAAGCTCTTCAATGAGTTTAGCAACAAGTTAATTGAAGGGAAGTGGGTTGCTGGTCCCCCAGACCCCACTTCCCCATACCATCCCTTTGAAAGTTGCAGCGCTTCATGGAGACATTGGAAAACTGACACGCTAGCTGAGAGCACTGTTTTAATAGGGCACCTGCACCCAGCCTCACCCCTGCCCCCAGGCCTGCATGCAGCCTTACCCCCATGGGCGATTGAAAATGCATCCCTTTGTCATCGTCGCCTAGGCGCCATGCTGAGTGGCACGGGTGACCATAGGTTTCCAAACTTTCTGATCATGGCAACAGTTGATGACGTCATTGTTGGAGTTCTGGTTAAGCTCGTCTTTAATGTTGTTAAAGCGTATAGAATGTTATGAATGGTTATATTTTCGATGGTGCTTATGAAAACTCATGTCCATGTTGATGACTTTTCGTTCTTCAGGGGGAGGTGTTATAATTATGAGGTTGCCAGCCAGGATCCAGCGGCTAGAGGCCAAAAATCTCTATGGTTCACCATGCGGGAATGCGGGTGGAAGCTCACGCTCGGATTGAAAAAACCAAATTTATGAAGAGTTAAAATAAAGACGGAAGATTTGCCTAGCTTCCATTAGAGGGAAGATCTCTCACTGTGAAGGAGAATTCCTGGGTTAGAAGTTATCAGGCTAAGAAAGGATAACAACAGAAGTAAACCCTTGGGATTTAAGATTAATTTTGAACTGATTTCAGGAGAATTGAACATCTACTTAAAGGACAGTGTAATGTGTACCTGCAAAGTTTGTTTTTTCAGTTATCTTAGAAATAAAAGGGCAATATTCTGTTTTGTGGTTTGAAGTATAAATTGTCCACAAAGATAGTGCTTAGTCAATTGAGCTGTTAGTCTTTTGTTACAGTAAATATGTTAAAACATGAAATCATGCCATGTCATTCTTTCAGCTATTAATTGTAAGTTCAAATTTCTTTTTATAGGTCTGCACAGGGATTTGCAATACACTGGGGGCTCTTTGCGGGATTTTGAACCCACAGACTGAGACGAGTACAGTGGGTTTGACCAGAGTATGAACAACAAGATTTCCCAGTAACTTTTGCTCTATTTATTGAAAAGTTAAAATGGCTTTGTATATTTCCTTGAAAGCGAGGATTTGTCTATGAGTGCCTTGAAACAATTAATGAAGGTCAATTTAAAAGTGGTGGCAGAAAAGTTAGAAATAGAGTTAGAGGTAGACACTAAGGAAGCAGAAAAGGTCGAGGTGTCGGCTCTGTTGTGATATGCCTTTAAGGGATAGCAGCATACCATCACTAGAAGGGAAGTGTGTCATGTGAACCAACCTCAGTTTCACTTTGGCCTTTGAGCAGAGCACAGCACCCACAGCTCTGCTGCTGATGTCTTCAAGCTTTCTATCCATGTATATATTTTCTTATGTGCCTAGTTTAAATAAATGAACCCACAATGTGTTTACCCAATCTTTCATGAGTGATTGGTGCCTTTATATCATTATAAAAATGGAACATGGTGGTCAGCAATGGTCAAACAGTGTGGTAGCAAGGTTAAATACAGGTACAACATGGTGAACAGTCTTAGGTTATGCTACATGGCATGAGACAACCCTTGTCATTTTGGTCAGACCGCAATAAGATCACAGCATAGGAGAGTATTGAAATCGCAGTGTGCTGACTGCACAGAAAAGCTTTGAAGATACAGTGCAGGAATAGCGTTCAAGTAAAGAGCTGGTCAGCAGACGGATCCTTCGTGGTGAGATTGCCACACACAGTCTGATAGTTCCACGATTGGAACAGCGCGTTGAGAGGACCAGCACCAGTTAGGTCAGTCAGGAAAGGTGAGTGACCAGAGTGTGGGCTGAATCAATGGTGAGCGAGGCAGAGTCAAACAAAAAACAAAATCAAAAATGTCATAAAAATAGGGCCAGAGAAAGTTGCAATTATAGTGGGTGGAGCTTCAGAAAAGCTACAATGACACTCACCCCAGGTACTATAGGAGAAGAAAGGTCAAAGGGATATTGCCAAAATGTTGACACAATTCCCCAATTTGAATTGGGATGCAGCTGACCTACTATCTAAGTTCAGAATGTCTAAACAGCATACAGAGCTATGGTTTCTTGATTCAGGTGCATCTGAACCAGGCAAGCAAGCCATGAAAATTTGCCGAGCAATTGGGAACAAAGCTCAACAGAGGCTGAACATGTCAGGATTAACAGTAGAAGAGCTAAAGAATCCTAAAAGATATAGACTACTTTGGAAGACCATTTCAGAATCAGGTTAAGCTTCCATATTCATTGACTAGAGTTCATGTCATTTTGACAACAGAAACCATAGACCACCTCGTCAGCAGATGCAGAAAAAAAGGGTATGATGCTTTGATTTTTCAAACGCAAAGCTAGCAGACACAATTGTTGAGTCGGTGATCACATCCACTCCCATGGAAGCATTCTAGAAAGATCTGTTATATAAGCCCAAGACATATAGCATTGAAAACCTACACAAGGACGAAGGTAGGCATGAAGCAATCCTTGCAAGTCGACAAAGCTTACAGGTCATACGTACAACCCTAATTGCTGATGCACTTGCTAGAACACCCAAATCTAGCAAGACATGAAAGGTGTGATCTTCTGCATTCACCAAGGAAATGCCCAGCTTTCCAGCAATTCTACAAGGCATGTGACAGAAAGGACCATTAGCAGCAGCAGTGCACTAGAGCAAAAGCTAATGCTGCTGCAAAGAGTCATGCATTGATCCAAACAGACCATATAAAATGGGTGCCATCAAGCAATAAGAATCAATGTCTGGTATCCTGTCAGAAGCATGTACATGATATGATTGACAAACCAGAAAATGACGATGATGAGCACAATGAGACAAAGAGTAGTGAACACATGTTTCACACCATCAGTCTCGTGGAAAACATAGACCGGAAGTGTTTGCCAAGATTAAAATTATCTGTATAAAAAAGTTGATAACTACTAGTCATTGGCCAAGATAGACACAGGGGCAAGTGCCAAATACTACCTCTGCAAATTCTAAAAGACATTTCTCCACAGACATGGAAGGCCATGGCAAAACCTAGTGTTGTGAAACTTAGGGCGTACGACAGTTCACGAATTACATATGCAGGATCCATAGTCCTGGAGTGTAAATACAATCAATCCTCCTGGGTGCTACATCATGGAGACTAAAGGCCCAGTGACAAAATATCCAGAATGTTTCAACAGAATTGGCAGTTTCAAGGGAGCTGCAATGCTACGCTTGCAGGAGAATGCAAGTTGTCAGTTGATCTGGTATATTTTGCACAACACAAATGCCAGCAGCTATAAGAAGAAAGATTCTGCACTACAGAAACTACATAACACCATCATTGATGGGTGGCCTGATTCAATTCAGCGTGTTAACAGACATGTGAGACCATTTTGGCCTTACCGGAATGGGGTAGGCATCTCCCAGGGAGTCATTTCTAAAGGCAGGCAGGTCATCATTACAGAATCTTTGTGACCTGATATTCTCCAACAACTTCATCACACACATGGGCATAGATCAGATGAGAAAACTTGTAAGAGGGACATTCAGCCTAGCTGAATGAATGATTCACACTGTGAAATCCCTAATTCTCAAATGTAGACTGACCAAGCAAGTTTTACACATTGCAATGTTACATCTGAGAGCACCACCCTTAAGTAGCTATTCCATCACCAGCAGAGCTCATGTTTGGCAGATCAGTGCATACCAATTAATCTACTCGTACCCATTCTACTCTCCCAGAAACTAGACAGCAACTTTTAAAACTGCAAGAGAAGATGACCAGCATGCACAATAAAAATGGTTACAGAGTTGCCAAGTTTACGGTTGGGACAACAGGTTCACATCCGGGATCCCACAGAAGGTACATGACAACCAGCTGAGGTGACAAGGATTTGTTCAGAATATGGGTCCTATGAAGTCATTACACACAACGGCGCAATGGTAAGAAGTAACTGAGGACAAATCAGATCCATTCCAGCTCCTGAACAACCATGCAGTCCTATTACATCTTGGACAAGATCCCAAATGCAACCAGGAACAACATGCAACAATGACAACCCCACACATCACTATGAGCAATTAATGAAACATCCAGACAAGGTTACCATGACAAAATCTGAGCGTACCAACAGATTACCTCTATGTTTTAGAGATTCATAGATTCATCAGTTCTATACAATCATGTAATGGTAACTAAACATCTATTCTTTGGAAAGGGGGAAAGCATCTTTAAAAAGAAAGGGGGATGTTGTAATATGCCTTTAAGTGATAGCAGCATGCCATCACGAGAAGGGAAGTATGAGATGTGATCCAGCCTCAGTGTCACTTTGGCCTGCGAGCAGAGCACAACACCCATAGCTCTGTTGCTGATGTCTTCAAGCTTTCTATCCATGTATATACGTTCTTATGCGCCTAAATAAATGAACCCACAACATGTTTACCCGATCCCTTATGAGTGATTGGTGCCTTTATATCATTATAAAAACATGACAAGCTCAACATTTGAACCTAGATGAAGACAAAGGTAATCCGGATTAAATGCAGCTTGGACTGGCTAGAATTCAGTTATAAATGAAGCAATCCAAACTTCAAAGAGAGGAAAAATAAAAAATAAAGAGAAATGAAAAAAAAACTTGAACTTGAATTCCAAAGAGAAAAATTACAAAGAGTAGAAAAAAGATGGAGAATTTCAAAGAATTAAAAAAAGGAGTGCCTTGGATTACAAAGAGAAAGGGAAACCAGGAAATTTGGACTGGACAGAGAAAAGGCTTCAGTTACATGAACAGCAAGTGGAGGCAGATTTGAAGATAGGTCCAGTTTAACTCCTGGTTTTGACCCGGCAAGGGATATTTGTCTCATATCTAAATTCAGTGAGGAAGGAGTTGAAATGCATTTTGTTTCATTTGAGAAAATTGCTACAAAGTTACAGTGGCCACAAGAAATTTGGACAATTCTATTTTAAAGTGTTTTGGTAGGAAAAGCATTGGAGGTTTATTTGACTCTTTTGGATGAACAGTCTGCATGGAGAAATTGACTAACCTCATCAAACAATTGTAGGGATTGCTGTATGCAATTACTCCTGCCCACTCTGAGGGCTGTGGATAGTCTGGTAAATTCATGCTGCCTGTTGTTTATACGTGATTACTGCAAGCAGCCATGCTATTAGCATTGATTATTGGTTGCAGGAGACCTGATGTTGCAAGTTGTTAGCACAATTTAAATATAACCTATAGCTCAGGTGCATTAGAAACATCTACCCTTGAGCCTGTTTCAGTATTCAATGAGGTTATGACTGGTCTGTGAGTTAATTCCAGTTACATAGTTATGTAGATAGATTAGAGAACTTGGAACTGTTTTCCTTGAAGAAGAGAAGGCTGAGAGGAGATTTGATAGAGGTATTCAAAATCATGAGGAGTCAGCACAGAGTAGATAGGGAGAAACTGTTCTCACTGGTTGGAGACATGAGGAGAAACTTCTTCATGCAGCAAGTAGTCAAAATCAGGAATGCACCGCCTGAGAGTGTTGGGGAGGCAAATTCAATCCAGGCATTCAAGAGGGAATTAGATTATTATCTGAAAAGGAAGAATGTGCAGGGTTATGGGGAGAAGGCAGGGAATGGCACTAGGGCATCGCTCAGTCAGAGAGCCAGCACAGACAAGACAGGCTAAATGGCCTCCTTCTGTACTATAACAATTCTGTGATTATGATACGATTAAGACTGCTGTGCTTAATGCGTTTGAGTTAGTCCCAGAAGCTTAAAGGCAAAAGTTTAGAAGTCGGAGGAAGAGACAGAGTCAATCTTTTGTGGAATTTGCTAGAGAAAAAAAAAATGGTGTTTCATCAAAGGTCTAGGGCGGTGAAGCTTTGTCAAGATTTCGAAAACCTTAGAGAGGCGTTGTTAATGATCAAATTTAATAACAGTATTCCTTCAGGAATCAAGTTCCACCTGGAAGACTATAAAGTTGCTAAAATAAGGGAATCTGCAGTTTTGGCTGATGGTTATGAATTATCGCACAAACTCATCGGTGGCAGCAAACCTCTGTTTGCTATTGCATAGAGAAGCTGGAGAGATGAAGCAGCTGATAATGAAGAGAACATTAATTACCATGAGGGGGATAACAGAATTGAAAAGACAAATTCTTCTCAGAGTTGTAAAAAAAATACACTGTGGTAGATAAATATGAGTCAAGGAGACCAATGTGTTACTTTTGCCATAAAATGGGGCATGTGAAAGCTGACTGCAAGAAGTTGAAAGCTAAATCTGTAGCTTTCATGGTTGTGTCTAGTGTTTTTCAAGAAAATGCTGCACCAGTGAGTAAAGCTATGACAAACCAATAGCATCTAATGTATTTACAGTGGGTGTAAATCAGAACATAAAATATTATGGGCGATTTATATTTGAGAGTGAAGTGACTCCATTTTTGTCTGATAAAGGAGACAAAAATATTGTTATTTGATGCAGGGTTGGCTTGATGTTAGCAAAAAGCATGAATTTCTTTCCAGAGAGTTTGTTAAATAAAAGTATGTTAATACAGGGTATTGGTGGAAACTGTTTACCTGTTCCATTGTGTAGAGTGAATTTAAACTGTTTCAGTCAATGGATCTGTTATTGTTGGAGTGGTGTCAAAATTGCCTATCAATGATGTTGACTTTAAATTAGGAAATGACCTAATGGAAGATAAAGTGCTACCATATTCAAGGATGGTAGGCAAATCCATTGAAACTGACAACATACCAAAGAAATCAGGGTCTATATGTAATCCTGCTGTAGAAAGTGATTTTTCAACTAAAGATATATCCAAAGAATCAAAAGCTCAGACTTCTGAGTAAAGAAGCCTTGAGACTTCAGATGAACAATTAAGAGTTAAAACCAACTGGTAAGAAATTGATAAAAGTAAAATACTGCGGATGCTGGAAATCTGAAATAAAAACAAAATGCTGGAAAAACTCAGCAGGCCTGACCGCATCTGGGGAGAGAGAAACCGAGTGAACGTTTTGAGTCCGTATGACTTGAACTTGCTTGTAGGTCCTCAGCCACAAGTGTCAAAACAGAGTGCAGTATCAGAATTCCAGGCTATTGGACAAATAAAGAGAGACATTGCTTTACACCAAAATGACTTGGCTCTTACTGATGCTGTTACTGTGAAATTACAAGGAAACATTAAAATTTTGGTGCATAAAATAAAGCTTCAAAGTGAAGAGACTGCGACTCTTGCTTGGAAGGAATTGGTCAAAGCACTTGGGATGATGAAAAACAGAATGAACGTAGAAGAATGCAAGAGCTGATTAAAAAAGAATGTAAGAAATTTTTATTGGAACATCGACATAAACTCAACCAGGTTCTTGAGTAGCTAAAAGGATTTTACTTGACAGAAGAATGAGTTGCTTGCACAAAAGTAGAACTGTAATCCTGTTTTAAACTGAAGAAAGACGACTTGGATGGTTGGCTAACTGAGACATTTTTTGTGGATTTAGACATTTAAAAACCTACAGCCATGAAAGAAAATGGAGGTCAAATGTTAGAACTTGGGCCAAGTGATTCACAGACTGATTCTAAAGGAAAACAAAAGGAAATACTGAATCCAGAGGATAAAAATCATTTACAACAGAGAAATTCTTCTGGGTCTACAATTCACACCTGCTAGTATGCAAAAGCAAAGGGGAATACGAGAAGTCAGCTTGTTCTTGACAAACCAGACCAAGGGTACAGTTGTCTAACCAAGAACATGGAAGCAATGTGAACTTTAATTGCCATGTGAAAGGAGATTTGCTACGATGCATCTTGAAAGGTGAAGCTACTAATAACAAAACCGATTCTTAGTCATACGAGAGGAAGAACTTTAAGAAACACCATAAAAAGGACTTTAAATCCTAAATGTTATATACATTTGGTTTAATACAGGTTAAACATTGTGATGATACTAAGATGGATTATGTAATGAAAAATGTGACAGCACAGGAGAAAGAGTATTACTTGTACTGTATGTAGCAAGTTAGTTGTTAAAGTATATAGAATGTTATAAGTTAAATTTTCAATAGTATTGTGAAGACTCATAGCAATGGTGATGACTTTTCATTCTTTAGGAGGAAGGTGTTATAATTATGAGGTTTACAAGATTATTATATTTTTGGACAGTGCCTTTAAATTTAAAGTAAATGAAGGGGGTCATGTGACCTGTTCTGAACTCTGCCTGGGAGTAAGCCCGGTTGATTTGATTGTTAGAGATTAAAGGGGGTCCAAATTGTTTTACTGGGAGGTATGTGTAATGTGTTTACCTTGTATTGAAGACAATACCAGCAGCCTGTATGCTAAAAGGGGATAAACTGTGAATCTCTAAAGTCCCAGAAAAGTATTGAGAATGTCAGGTTGTAAACAGATGTGCTTTAAACTGTCCATTTCGTTCCAAGATGAAAGAGAGCTGGGCTGTCGAGGATAGCCAATCAGCTTCTGTACCTGAATACAAGGCCCATATGATTCACTTTGCCACAGTGATGGAAAGGGCACAGAGGGTTCCATTGTGATATCAGGCTGCAGGCTTTCCTAAAGTATCACTGGATATCACAGACAAGTTATCCTGCTAAGGACTGGGAGAGAGAGAGAGCATCTAGAGGCCGATAAGTCTCTATAGTTCACCATGCCGGAATTGGCTGGAAGCTTACCATTGGATTGATAAAACCAACTTCGTGAGAAGTTAAAATGAGGCTAGAATATTTGTCTAGCTTGTGATAGAGGGAGAAGTCTCCAGTAAAACTCTCACCATGAAGGACAATTCTGGGGTTAGATGTTACCAGACTGAGAAAGAAAAAGAACAGAAGTAAACCCTCGGGTGGTGAGAATAATCTTGGACTGATTCTAGGAGAATTGAATGTCTATCTAAAGGACAGTGTAACGTGTACCTGTGAAGTTTGTTTTACCGGTTGTGCTAAAGTAAAAGGGAAGAACTCTATTCTGTAGTTTAAAAAAGAAGCTGCTTACAAAATTCAACTTTCCTTTTAAAAGTAATCGGTCTCCATGGAGATCATAACAATACTTATTTAGAACATAACTGTATGCAATGCCTCCCTTGGAAGAGCAGCTCCTTTATTTTCAAAATGTTGAAAGGATATCTTTTTAGTGGGAAGGGGGTCGCGGTACAGAGAAAACCTTGGCATCACTTTGAACATGGTCAGATATTGTAAATAAATTAAAGAGGATTTGACAAATACCTTTTCATTAAATCACTGCCCTTCTTTGAATAGTAGTTTTACAGTACCCTCTGTTGATATTTTACACAGGTAAAAATCACACCACACGAGTGTGAAAAAGTAAATGCCACATGTCAAATCACAGTGAAGCCACAAGAACGACTGACAGTCATTGGTCCACAGATCTTCAGGCTGCACAGGGAAGAAACAAACCAGCTAATCATTCGGTTTTGTTGCCTTAAAAAGCAAGAAAAATAAATACAATACTGACAATGACTTAATAAAATTGATTTCATTCAGGTCTCTTTTGAAAATGGAACAAGCCCAGAATGCACTCTGACAGACATTGTTTCTTGTATGATGTGTTTCTCTTAAATATTTTGGGGCTATTATGTTCACAGCACAATAAACCTTGTTCATGTACTATTTGAAGAAAGTTACTTGATTTACAACAGTGCTTTGATTGTAAAAATTTGGAATTTCAATGACCTTTAGCCCACCTTTGTGCCCTCTAGGGACTGTACAACTGGATCTCCAGAGATTCGGGATACCCCCTTAATCATGTGATGTAATTATTGTGTCATTCTGATTGATGAACCACTGTTTGCTGAACTTCACTGAAAGTATCGTATTAAACCGCTATTTACATTTTCATGAAACTAAACTTTATCCCAAACAGATTTTTGTATTAAATGCTGTTTATTGTCTCTGTGGCTTAACTTGCTTATCATGCTTGTTTTGCTTTGAGAAGTTTTACAATTATTTTTACTTCATTCCTTATGTTATAAAGGGAGCATTTTTCTGCTTTCTATGCAACAGAGATTAAGAACGAACCTAAAATTCATAGGTTGGGGGAGGGAGTAATTTGGGATTAGCTACTTTTGCAGGGCCAGAATGTGCTGACAGCATCAATTTATGCTGGGCTTCTTCGAGAGAAATGCCCCAGCAGAAATTTCCCTGGCAGGTTGAAAAAATGCCTGGCCTCCCAGTTAGGACAGGATGGCATCACCTGGTCTAAATTACAATTCTTCAGTCATCCTATCCACCCCTGAGAATGTACACCACTTTTAAGAAGGTGCAGTTTGCTAGGGGTGGGATCTTTCAACCCCATCTACTGCCAGGATCATCCAGTCCCGGTGACTGGGCTGCAGAACCTCCCGCAGTGGTCCTGCCGTGACAGGGCTGGAAAATCCCGGCCCCGAATTCATTCATCAAGACAGGAATACTTAGTTAGAGGGACACTGCTCACTGAGATTGTTTGTGGAGACTTTTAGTCATATTTAGGAGACTGGGGTATTGCATAAAGAAATTTCATTCATATACTCAGGACGTCTTCAACTGCATTCTGCATTACCCTTGGAAAGTAATCTATTTCAATAGAGCTAGGATCTAAGGCTGCACATGGATCCAACTTTATTTGATCCATTGTCTGGAGAACAATAAGTAACAGGAGTTATAAAGAGAGCCAGGTCAATCAGTCAGCACCAAAGGTGATCCAGACATTACTCTCAATATCTATTCAGCAGGATTCTTAATTCCAGGTGCACTTTCTGAGCAGCATTTCCACATCAAGTGTGAGGTGATTCATTTTGGCAGGAAAGATATGGTGCGACAGTATAAAATAAAGGAAGAGCCTCTAAAGGAGCTGCAGGAATAGAGGGACCTCGGTGTATATGTACATAGGTCATTGAAGATGGCAGGGCATGTTGAGAGAACAGTTAATAAAGCGTATAGTATCTTAGGCTTTATTAATGGGGCATTGAGTACAAGAGTAAGGAGATCATGTTGAACATGTATAAGACATTAGTTAGGCCTCATCTGGAGTACTGAGTCCAGTTCTAGGTGCCATACTTGAGGAAGGATGCGAAGGCATTGGAGAGAGTACAGTGGAGGTTCACAAGAATGATTCCTGAGATGAAAAACTGTAGCTATGAGGATAGATTGGAGAGGTTGGGACTGTTTTCCTTGGAGAGAAGAAAGCTGAGAGGAGACTTGATAAAGGTATTCAAGATCCTGAGGGGTATGGACAAGGTAAATAGTGAGAAACTGTTCCCACTCAAGAGAACATTATGAACTAGAGGGCACAGATTCAAAATAATTGGCAAAAGGAGTAAATGTCATGTGCGGAAATTTTTTTTCACCCAGACGGTGGTTGGAGTCTGGATCAAACTTCCTGAAAGGGTGGTGGGGGCTGGTTTGATCGAGGTATTCAAAAGGGAATTGGATTGCAACCTAAAGAGAGAGAATGTGCAAGGTTACGGGGATAAGGCAGGGGAGTGGGACTAGGTGGAATGCTCTTTCAGAGAGCCAGTGCAGACTGGATGGGCCGAATGGCCTCCTTCTGGCACTGTAAAGATACTGTGACTAGCCTCTGAAAAATGCGAAGCTTGCCTTTTTTCTTCCCTAGCTTCGCTGTTCAAACCCTCTTCCAAGAGCCAGCTCAACCATTGAACTGCATGCTGCACTTTAAGTAGGGAAGTTATACCATCCTTCTACACCCCTACCAAATTTCCTGGGCTTCCTGGTACATCTGACCCTCTGCTGGCAGAACTTCCACCCTTGTCCATTGGCATTGTTTGAACTAGCTGACCTCAGATATTCTGATGGGGGTCAGCCTCCTCTGATTTTGATGGGAATTTATGCCGGTGGCACAGAATCCCGTGAATTTTGGGGCCTGAATATTTAAACTTCATACAGGAAGTGTGAACATAGAAAGCACAGTGACTTGGATTCTTAACATAGGCTGGAGTAATATAAAAGAGTGATGTTCCATAATTTGTACCTTTTCCATAATAACAATTCCTCTCACCCTCACCCCGCTGTGTGTTTTCTGCCACCTCAGAAAATTCCTCAGCAAGGATGAAGGATTCATGCCCAGGGGCCACCTGAAAAGCAAAAGGAACTGCACCAGGAGTAGTGTAGTGAAGGTAGCGTGATATCTTAGATCAAGAGCTTGGTATAAAGACAAATCTGTAAAATGTTTTTAACCTACATGTTGCTGATTATCCGTTTTGAAGAATGCTGGAAATTCAGCCACGGCAGGCTAAGAGTTAAAATAGGAGCCTGCTACCGCCTAGAATTAAACCATACTGTTTACTACATCAATTTAACCGCACTTTGAAACAGTTAAATCTTAATATTGGATTATAGGTTGAAAAACTCAATCTGGCTCAGTGTCTACATTTTTAAAAATTTGTTCTCAGAAGTGGGTGACACTGGCATTTGTCCCTAGTTGCCCTGAGAAGCTGGTGGTTGGCCTCCTTATCGAATTTCATTGTAATTATTTCACGACTGAGTGGCTCGCTAGGGCACTTCAAAAGGCATTAGGGGTTAGCCCCGTAGTGTGGGACTGGAGTCACATGGAGGTCAGATATTAGTGAACCAGTTGGATTTTTTGTGACAATCTAGCAACTGTCTTTCTGATGCCACAAATTACCAGATTTGTTGAATTCCATTCCACAACTTGCCACTATGGGATTTAAAGTCATGACCTCTGTGTTGTTGGTCCAGTCCCACAACCACTATGTTACCGTGATAAAAACAAAAAACTACTGCGGATGCTGGAAATCCAAAATAAAAACAGAATTACCTGGAAAAACTCAGCAGGTCTGGCAGCATCGGTGGAGAAGAAAAGAGTCGACATTTCGAGTCCTCACGACCCTTCAACAGAACTGCCCTGTTGAAGGGTCACTGTTTTTGTCACTATGTTACCGTACTTTGTTTGGGCCAAAGCTTCATATGAATTTAATTTCTTAACTCTTTGACAATATTTTTGCTTCTGGAGAGAGGTGAGAGATAGCTCGTGACTTACTCAGGAGTGCAAATGCATAACTTACATCTAAATAATCCTCCAAATTTACATCAATTAGCTCATTAAAAATACACTTGTGCAAACAGGAAATTCTGTTGTCAGTTGCAAGTTATGAAGCCTTTCTAACAGTGAAAAGAAAGAATTTGCTTTTATATTTCACCTTATCATGTTCTCAGGACATCTCACAACCCTTCATTTCCAATTAATTACTTTGAAAGTGCAGTTACTATTGCTATGTAGGGGAATGTGACAGACAAATTTATACAGAGCAAGGCCCCATAAGCAGCAAATGAAATAAACGATCAAATAATTTGTGTTTGCTGGCTTTGGTTGAGTAAGGAATGTTGGCCCAGAGATCAGAAGAATTCCCTGCACTTTGAATGATGCAATGGAATCCTTTACAACCACCGAAACAGGGAAGCGTAACAGTTCCCTCTGAGTCCTGTTTATAAATGCAATTCAGAAACTACTGGTGAAAAACTTATATTTTCACCAATATTTGCTTGACATTCCCCCTAGTTGTCCCTATCTTTTTTGCCAAAGTTTTCTCTTAACATCGAAATGTCCGATGTTCTGTTTCCCAGTTTTGACTTTAAGGTTTGGATCACAGATTTGATTATGGTTTTGTTTTACGCAATATGGTTTGGCATGAGATATATGTGTTTTATACTACGCTGGAAATAGACCCAGGTTCAAGGGTCAGACCTGGTTTGTGCATTTGGGTTGCCTCCAGGTAGCGAGCAGTGGGTTGTGGCCAGTAGTGTGGCAAAATATAAAGGAAAGATGGTTAGTTGATGGGAGGAAGGGGAGAATTTCAGACTTTCGCTTTGGAGTATGGTATTATTAAACCTCATTGTTGATATTCACATAACATTGTTGGAAGCTGTAGGGAGCACAGCCACTTTGCTTACATGGTTACTAATCAAATGCAGTGAGAGAACAGTGCATTGGAATAAAGAATAAAAATGTTAGAATTACATAGAATTTACAGAGGGGAAACAAGTCAAAGAAGTCTATGCTAGTGTTTATGTTCCACATGACCCTCTTTCCATTTCCTTTATCTGGCCATATCTACATATCTTTCTAATTTTTTTTCCCTCATGTACACATCCAGCTTCCGCTTAAATGCATCCCATTCACCTTGACCACAACATGTGACAATGAGTTCCCCATTCTGACCACCGAGTAAACATAGTTTAAATCTAACTTATAAATATCATGTTGATGTAAGATGCTGTAATCTCAGTGGCACAAACATATAGTATATTTTTTCATTCTTTCACAGGATGTGGGTGTCGCTGGCTAGGCCAGCATTTTTATTGCCCTTCCCTAATTACCCTTTAGAAGGTGATGGTGAACCACCTCCTTGAACCGCTGCAGTCATGGAGTTACATACACCCACAGTGCTGTTAGGGAGGGAGTTCCAGGATTTTGACCTGGTGAGAGTGAAGGAAAAGCGATATATTTCTAAGTCAGGATGGTGATTAGCTTGGAAGGGAACTTGCAGGTAGTGGTGTTCCCATTCATCTACTGCCTTTGTTGTGGTAGAGGTTGTGGGCCTGGAAGGTACTGTTGAAGGATCCTTGGTGAGTTTCTGCAGTGCATCTTGTTGATGGTACATACTGCTGCCACTGTGCTTCGGTGGTGGAGGGACTGGATGTTGAAGGTGGCTGATGGGGTGCCAATCAAGCAGGCTGCTTTATCCTGGATGGTGTCAAGTTTCTTGAGTGTTGTGGGAGCTGCACTTATCCAGGCAAGTGGAGAGTATTCCACCACACTCCAGACTTGTGCCTTGTAGATGGTGGACAGGCTTTGGGGAGTCAGGAGGTGAGTTATTTTCCACGGAATTCCCTGCCTCTGACCTGTTTTTTTAGCCACAGTGTTTGTATGGCTAGTCCAGTTCAGTTTCTGGTCAATGTTAACCCCAGGATGTTGATAGTGGGGGATTAAACAATGGTAATGCCATTGAATGTCAAGGGGCGATAGTTGGATTCTCACTTGTTGGAGATGGTCATTGCCTTGCACTTGTGTGGTGCACATGTTACTTGCCACTTATCAGTCCAAGCCTGAGCATTGTCCAGGTCTGGCTGCATATGGGCATGGACTGCTTCAATAGCTGAGGATTGGAGAATGGTGCTGAACATTGTGCAATCATCAGCGAACATCCCCATTTCTGACCTTATGATGGCGGGAAGGCCATTGGTGAAGTAACTGAAGATGGTTGGGCTAAAGATAATACCCTGAGGACCTCCTGCAGTGATGTCCTGGGACTGAGATGATTAACATCCAACAACCTGAGTCATCTTCCTTTGTGCTAGGTATGACTCCAACCAGCGGAGAGCTTTCTGCTGATCCCCAATGACTTCAGTTTTGCTAGGGCTCCTTGATGCCACACTCTGTCAATTGCTGCCTTGATGCCAAGGGTAGTCACTCTCACCTCACCTCGGGAGTCCATCTCTTTTGTCCATGTTTGGGCCAAGGCTGTAATGAAGTTAGGAGCTGTGAGGCCCTGACAGAACCCAAACTGAGCACCAGTGAGCGGGTTATTGCTGAATAAGTGCCACTTGATAGCACTGTTGATGACCCCTTCCATCGCTTTGCTGATAATTGAGAATAGACTGATGGGGCAGTAATTGGCCGGGTTGGATTTGTCCTGCTTTTTGTGAACAGGTAGATGCCAGTGGTGTAGCCTTACTGGAACAATTTGGCTAAGGGTGCAGCTAGTTCTGGAGCACAAGTCTTTAGTGTTGTTGTCGGAATGTTTTCAGGGCCCATAGCCTTTGCAATATCCAGTGCCTTCAGCCGTTTCTTGATATCACATGGGGTGAATCGAATTGGCTGAAAACTGGCATCTGTGACGCTGGGGACATCATAAGGTGGCTAAAATGGATCATCCCCTCAGCTCTTCTGGCTGAAGATTCAGCCTTATCTTTGCACTGAAGTGCTTGGGTCTCCCATCATTGAGGATAGGGATATTTGCAGAGCCTCCCCCTCCTCCAGTTGATTGTTTAATTGTCCAACACCATCCACAACTGGATGTGGATGGACTGCATAGTTTAGATCTGATCCATTGGTTATGGGATTGCTTAGCTCTGTCTATCACTTGCTGCTTTTGCTGTTTGGCATGCAAGTAGTGCTGTGTTGTGGCTTCACAAGGTTGACACCACATTTTTAGGTATGATTGGTGATGCTCCTGGCATGCCCTCCTGCACTCCTTATTAAACCAGTTTTGATCCCATGGCTAGATGGTATTGGTAGAGTGGGCAATATGCTAGGCCATGAGGTTACAGATTGTGACTCTACACAATTCTGCTGCTGCTCATGGCCCACAGTGCCTCATGGATACCTGGCTTTGAGTTGCTATATCTGCTCAAAACCTATCCTATTTAGCACAATGGTAGTGCCACACAACACGATGCAGGGGATCCTCAATACGAAGACAGGACTTCATCTCCACAAGTACTATGCAATGATCACTCCTGCCAATACTGTCATGAACAGATGCATCTGCAACAGGCAGGTTGGTGAGGATGAAGTCAAGTTGGTTTTTCCCTCTTGCTGGTTCCCTCACCACCTGCCGCAGACCCAGTCTAGCATCTACGTCTTCAGGACTCAGCCAGTTTGATCTGTGGTGCTACTAACAAACCACACTTGATGGACATTGAAGTCCCCCAGCCAGAGTACATTCTGTGCCCCAGTCTCCCTCAGAGATGTGTTCAACGTGGAGGAGAACTGATTCATCAGTTGAGATGTGGGTGGGGGGTGCAGTAGGTGGTTTCCATGCCCATGTTTGACCTGATGCCATGAGACTTCTGGGGTCCAGAGTTGATACTGGGAACTCCCACAGCAACTCCCTCCTGACTGACCGTTATGCTGCATCTCTGCTGGGTCTGTCGTGTCAGTGGGACAGGACCTATCCAGGGATGGTAATGGTGGTGTCTGTGACATTGTCAGTCAGGCTGTTTCTTGACTAGCCTGTGAGACAGTTTTGGCACAAGCCCCCAGATGTTAGTAAGGATGACTTTGCAGGGTCGACAGGGCCGGGCTGGCTGTTGTCATTTCCAGTGCCTTGGTTGATTGCTAGGTGATTCATCTGGTTTCATTCCTTTTTATAGGCTTTGTTGTAGTTTGAATAGGCCTTTTCAGCGGGCATTTAAGAGTCAACCACTCTTATGTGGCTAATGTGGGTCTGGAGTCAAATGTAGGCCAGACAAGGACAGTAGATTTCCTCCCCTAAAGGGCATTAGTGAACCAGGTAGGTTTTTGATGACAATTGATTCACTATGACCAAGACTAGCTTTTAATTCCAGATTTATTAATTGAATTTAAATTCCACCAGGAATTTGAACCTGACCCCAAAGCAATGGCCTGGGTAACTGGTCCAGTGAATTGCCACTACACCACCACTTCCCTTGGAAAAGGCAAGGTAATTACTTATATGGCTTTCTCCCTACAGTATTTGTCAGGACTACAGTAGATGGGGTCAGTTAGTAGTTCCAGAAAATGATAAAAGGGAAACATTGTTTGTTGCTGACAATCTAAAATAAGTGTGTTACCTGCTGTGCTGTATACCAATAGCCACCAATAAACCTACAGGGCAAAAATCACTAAGGTGACAAATTACTATACACTTAATTACAGCCTATTATTACCCCAGAAACGTATACCTATAAAAACAAATCAATTGGTAACCCATCTTATTGTCTTTTGCAAAAGCTTCCTGTGTGTAAAATGACTGTTATGTTTTCTGACATAAAAACAGTCACTACACTTCAAAATAATTCATGATGTGTGAAAGGGTTTGAACCATTTCTGAGAGCTGTGATAAAGAGTACATATAAGTGCAAGAGCCTTTAGAAGGCCAGAAGGCAATCTCCAGCAGCTGTGGATATCATTCCTTGCCTGCCCACATACTGGTTCATGTGCTACCTATGATTGTCATTGATGGTAGTTTTATGTGTTTTTATCAAACTCTTCTGATGGCATTTTACAAAAATGGCTTAGATTAATGTCACTTCACAATCTAAAATTACAGTTAGAATGGATTGGCCAGTTCAGAATTCTCTCAAAATCATACACAGATATATTTCCATCAATAAATCTACACTCCTCAAGCCTTGATGCAGCCATCCTACCCCAGTGATTGACATTATCACCACTGAATGTCTGTCTCTAGAAGAAATGTCTCCATTCCAAAATTAGCTAACCATCAACATTAAAATAACTTGAACATCGTCTCATTTCACCAGAATATTGATCTTCACAAGCTTACTGGATTAAATGCTGGTTTCCCATAAAAGGAGTAGCCACTTTGTCTTCCTTTGTGGACCAGTATATACATATACATCTATGTACAATCCATACACAATTTCTGGGTTTGAGAGTGCTTTAGGTTTTTCTGTCCCTGTGTAACGTTACAAAACGAGCAAGAAAGCCAGTTTGGGGAATACCTGAAGACAGCTGAATATAAGCTCTGCATTATTTAAAGGCAATTTCCATCCAAGGTTTCAAATAAAAATATGCATTTAATGATCACTAATTTAATCCTGGCCATATTTGTTGGAGATGTGTTTCATCAACGTGTTTCAAAATTGCAAGAGTTTGATGACATATTAATGTATTTTTGACATTTAAGCATGCATGTTATTTGCCATATATTAACCCTGCCGTTCTTGAAAGCACCATATCAAACAGTTGTATCTGTGTTCTAAGTCCTTGCTTCTTGTATACCAGTTTAAGAAACATGCACAAGAACATTTTTTAATGCTCACATGCTTCATGCCGAAAGGAAAATGATTTGCATTTATATACTCTCATTGACTCCCTGTCAACCAATGTTTTGTTTTTAAAATTCTCATCCTTGTTTACAAATCCCTCCATGTTCTCACCCCTCCCTAGCTCTAATGTCCTTCAGCCACACAACCCTCTAAGACATCTGCACTCATCTAATTCTGGCCTCATGAGCATTTTAATTGTTCCACCATTGGTAGTGGTGCCTTCAGCTGCCTAGGCCCTAAACTTTGGCATTCCCTCCTACGCTTCTCTGCCTCTCTGCCATAGGTCATAGCTGCAGGAGTTTCTCAGTGTAGTGTCCTAGGCCTAACTATCTTCAGTCACTCCATCAATCATAAGGTCAGAGGTAGTGATGCTTACTGATGATTGCATTGTGCTCAGTACCACTCATGACTCCTCAGATACTGAAGTCCACATGCAACAACAGCTGGACCACATTCAACTATGGTCTGATAAGTGACTGATAAGTGCTGGGAAGAGTGTCCTACAGTCAGCATCATGGTGAAGCAGTCTAGGAAGAGTGTCCTGCAGTCAGCATCACGGTGAAGCAGTGTAGGAAGAGTGTCCTGCAGTCAGCATCACGGTGAAGCAGTGTAGGAAGAGTGTCCTGCAGTCAGCATCGCGGTGAAGCATTCTGGGAAGAGTGTCCTGCAGTCAGTTCTTGTTGAAAATAACAAGAGTGATATCACAAGACAGCGCGAGAGAGAGGCGGAGAGATCAGAACCAGCGCAAGTGCGGGGAAGCTTCAAAAAGTGACATCAACACAAAGGTGAGAGCTGATTGGTGAATAGTGGGTAAGTGTTTTTCTCCAGTTTAAAATAGATTAAGCTAAGGAAAGGTAAGGGTTCTAGTTTTTATTTGAAGTACATAAATAATTTAACTTTTTTTTACTGTATTTAACTTAAAGTAAGGTTTTTTTTTCAACTAGAGGCATGGCAGGGCAGCTCAGTCCCATGTTATGTACCGCCTGCAACATGTGGGAAATTCTAGACACGCCTTGTGCTCTGGCCGACCACAAGTGCAGCAAGTGCCACCAGCTGCAGCTACCTGAGCTCCAAGTTTCAGAGCTTGAGCAACAGCTGAAGGCACTGAGGTGCATCCACGAGGCTGAGAGTTCCATGGATAACATGTTTTTAGACGTGGTCACCCCAAAGCTTACGGAAGTGCAGACAGAGCGGAAATGGATGACCATCAGTCAGAAGAAATGTGTCAGGCAGGTGGTCAGGAAATCCCCAGGGCGCATCTCGCTCAAGAACCGTTTCTCTGTGTTGGAAAACGGTGAGAGTGACGGTTCCTCTGGGGAGTGCAGCCACACTCATGGCACTGTGAGTGGCTCAGCTGCACAGTGGGGGAGGAAAAAGAGGGGAAGAGCAATAGTGGTAGGAGACTCGATAGTAAGGGGAACAGACAGGCGTTTCTGCGGCAGTAGATGTGACTCCAGGATGGTACGTTACCTCCTGGTGCCAGGGTCAAGGATGTCACTGAATGGCTGCCGGGCATTCTAAAGGGGGAGGGCAAACATACAGAGATTGTGGTATGTATTGGTACCAACGACATAGGTAGAAAGAGGGATGAGGTCCTGCAAGCAGAAATTAGGAAGCTAGGAAAAAGATTAAAAAACAGGGCCTCAAAGGTAATAATCTCTGGATTACTTCCGGTGCCACACGCTAGTGAGAATAGAAATAGGAGTTTAGTCCAAATGAATGTGTGGCTGGAGAGATGGTGCAGGAAGGAGGACTTTAGATTTCTGGGACATTGGGACCGTTTCTGGGGGCGGTGGGACCTGTACAAGGTGGACGGGTTGCACCTGAACCGGAATGGGACCAACATCCTTGCGGGGAGGTTTGCTAGAACTGTTGGGGAGGGTTTAAACTAACTTGGCAGGGGGATGGGATCCTGAGGGGAGGTTCAGCAGGGGGAGATGCACAGCCAAAATTAGAAGAGAGAGCCAGTGAATCTGGAAGGCAAGGAAATTATAGGCCAGTCAAGGCACAAGGGAGTTTGGCAAGGTTGGATGGTGTTTATTTTAATGCAAGGGCTCTGACGAATAAGGCAGATGAATTGAGGGCACAAATTAACACATGGAAGTATGGTGTCATTGCTGTCACAGAGACATGGTAGAGAGAGGGGCAGGATTGGCAGCTCAATATTCCAGGATATAGGGTCTTCAGATGAGACAGGAAAGGAGGGAAAAGAGGAGGGGGTATCACAATATTGATCAAGGAATCAATTACAGCAGTAATTGCTGTAGGTAATTGCTGTAGGAAGGAGGGATGACATCTTCGAAGGCTCCTCAAATGAAGCCATATGGGTAGGACTGAAAAACAAAAAAGGATCAATCACATTGCTGGGAGAGTACTATAGGCCCCCAAACAGTCAAAGAGAAATAGAAAAGCAGATATGTAGGCAAATTTCAGAGAAGTGTAAAAACATAGGGTAGTAATATTTCCCCAACATTAACTGTGTTAGTCATAGTGTGATAAGTTTAGAGGGAGCAGAATTCTTAAAATGCATCCAGGAGAGCTTTTTAAGCCAGTATGTAGAAGGTCCTACAAGAGAGGTGGTGGCCCTGGACTTAATTTTTGGGGAATGAAGCCAGGCAAGTGGTAGAGGTATCAGTGGGGGAGTATTTTGCAGATAGTGATCATAACTCCGTTAGATTCAAGGTTGTTATGGAAAAAGACTAGGATGGGCCAGAAATCAGAGTTCTAAATTGGGGGAAGGCCGATTTTAATAAGATCAGATATGATTTGGCCAGAGTGGACTGGGAGCAGCTACTTTTAGGTAAATCTGCGTCTGAGCAGTGGGACTCATTCAAGAAGGAAATAGGGAGAGTACAGGGCCAACATGTTCCAGTAACGACAAAGGGTGGGACCAACAAATCCAGGGAACACTGGATGACAAGGGATATAAAGGATTGGATAAAGAGAAAAAGGGAGGCTTATGGCAGATACCGAGGGCTCAAAACAGCGGAAGCCCTAGAGGAGTATAGAATGTGTAGGGGGAACTTAAAAAGGAAATTAGGAGAGCAAAAAAGGAGCATGAAGAAATATTGGCAGGTAAAATAAAAGAAAATCCAAAGTTATTTTACAAGTACATTAAGAGTAAAAGGATAACTAGGGAAAGAGTAGGGCCCATTAGAGACCATAGTGGTAATTTGCGTGTGGAGCCGGAAGACGTAGGTAGGGTTCTAAATGAATACTTTGTGTCGGTGTTCACAAGCGAGAGGGACAACATGGGTATGGAAATCAGGCAGAAGGACTGTGATATAATTAAAGAAATTAGCATAGAAAGGGAGGAGCTTCTAAGTGGTCTGGCAGGCTTAAAAGTAGATAAATCTCCAGACCCGGATGAAATGTATCCCAGGCTGTTGAGTGAGGCAAGGGAGGAGATAGCAGGGGCGCTGGCAATAATTTTCAATACCTCTCTGGCCACAGGAGAGGACTGGAGGACAGCCAATGTGGTGCCGTTATTCAAGAAGGAAGGAAGGGATAAACCAGGGAACACCAAGCCAGTCAGTCTAACCTCAGTAATGGGGAAACTATTGGAAGCAATTCTGAGGGACAGAATTAATCTACACTTGGAGAGGGAGAGATTAATCAAGGATAATCAGCATGGTTTTGTTAAGGGGAGGTCATGTCTGACCAATTTGGTTGAATTTTTCGAAGAAGTGACCAGCTGTGTGGATGAGGGCAATGCATTTGAGGTAGTCTACTTGGACTTCAGCAAGGCTTTTGATAAGGTCCCACATGGGACACTGATAACGAAGGTAAGAGCCCATGGGTTCCAAGGCAATTTGGCAAATTGGATCCAGAATTGACTGAGTGACAGGAAGCAGAGGGTGATGGTCAAGGGGTGTTTTTATGATTGGATGCCTGTGTCCAGTGGGGTTCCACAGGGATCGGTGTTGGGTCCCTTGCTGTTTGTGGTTTATATAAACGATTTAGACTTGAATGTAGGAGGGTTGATCAGTAAGTTCGCGGATGACATGAAAATTGGTGGGGCGGTAAATAGTGAGGAGGATAACCTTAGATTACAGGAGGATTAGACGGGCTGGTCAGATGGGCTGATCAGTGGCAAATGGAATTTAATCCGGATAAGTGTGAGGTGATGCACTTGGGCAGGACAAACAAGGCACGGGAATACACGATGAATGGTAGGTCCTTGGGAAGTACCGAGGATCAGAGGGACCGTGGTGCGCATGTCCACCACTACCTTAAGGTAGTGGGACAGGTAGATAAGGTGGTTAAGAAGGCATATGGGATACTTGCCTTTATTAACCAAGACATAGAATCTAAGAACAGGGAGGCTATGATGGAACTGTATAAAATGCTGGTTTGAACACAGCTAGAGTATTGCGTGCAGTTCTGGAATCCGCATTGTAGGAAGGATGTGATTGCACTAGAGAGAGTGCAGAGGAGATTTACCAGGATGTTGCCTGGGCTGGAGAGTTTTAGTTATGAGGAGAGATTGGATAGACTGGGGTTACTTTCCCTGGACCAGAGGAGATTGAGGGGGGACATGAATCAGGTGTATAATATTATGAGGGGAATAGTTGGGTAGACAGGAAGGAACTTTTCCCCTTGGTGGAGGGATCAATAACCAGGGGGCATCGATTTAAGGTAATGTGCAGGAAGTTTAGAGGGGATGTGAGGAAGAATTCTTTCACCCAGAGGGTGGTGGGAATCTGGAACTCACTGCCTGAAAGGGTGGTAGAGGCTGAAACCCTCATAACATTTAAGAACTATTTGGATGTGCACTTGCGATGCCATGGCATACGAGGCTATGAGCCTAGGGCTGGAAAATGGGATTAGAATAGTTAGGTACTTGTTTGACTGGTGCAGACTCGATGGGCCGAAGGGCCTTTTTCTGTGCTGTAGACCTCTATGACTCAATGACTCTAAGTAAGTTTGCACTATACAAGTGCCAGGCAGTGAACATCTACATCTATAGACAGGAGCCTTGATTGTGACAGGGGTGGGCTATGCCAGAGGTGGGAGGCCAAGTTTTAGGTTTCCACACAAGCTCTGGTGTTTTGGCTCCATAACAGAAGGTTCAGTAATTAGTCGTAGTTCACAGTGGTCAACAGGCATCTCTATCTCTATTAGAGAGGGACAAGTGGTTATATAGCTCGAGAGGCACCAATCCTCAGAAAGCACAGGACAAGACAAGGAAGCAGGCCTTCATGAATTATCACAGCCAGTTAAGGGATTGAACCCACGTTGTTGGTATCATTCTGCACCACACTAGCCAGCTGAGCTAACTGACCTCCCACATTCCATAATGTGCGCAGTTTTTTTTTAGGTTTCTGGCCTGGATGTTAGCTTTGTTGACAGACTTGGCTGCAAGTCGAGTGTGGAGCATTCTAGAGCAGGCCATAGCTAAAGATAAGGAGCCTCCTCCTCCTCGCCCACAAGCAGTGCTGTAAAGGCAATTAACTTCTGCCCAAAGCTATCCTCACCTCCTTTCAGCTTCCCGTTTCCTGAGGCCTGGGAAATACGGCAAAGCAGATTAAATCTGAGACTGTTACCTCATTAAAATATTTAATTGGCCAGCCTTGGAAGCAGGTCTCTTGTCCCACCTCCATTAAACCCAGAAGTGTGTGGGCGAGAGTTGGATTAGTGTTAGGTTTGTGGTTTTTAAGTTTTATCATCTCACAAACCCCAGCCTACCTGTTTTTGGAGGCTAAGATTCAGCCCAAGCTTGCTGTTATTGCAGTTGGTGAAGAGCTATTGCTTTATTTTTGACAGTGAGCATTTTATTAATGTTGCATTTAACATTTTGCATAGTTTATTTTACTTCTGAATTTCTGTACTTTGATTAAAAAAAACCTTCACTTTGCAAGGCAAGACCCCTTTGCAGTCTTTTCAGTTGCTCTTTCATTACAAATTGGAGCTGGCAAACTCCTGAGGATGGAAGCCTCAAGATGGAAGGCTTTGAATGTTTCCACCCTCCTGCATAAGTTAGATGATCTGGATAGTTTCATCTATCTTCTCCTCTAGTTCTGAAATAAACAGGGAAAGGCTATCTCCTCAAATTGCAGCAGCTGTTTTATGTCTTTGGTTATCAGGTTCGCTTCGTCCAGCGAATGCGAGCTGCGCCCTTGATATTAACACATTAGTTGGTGCTTGCAACAATATAGGCAGAGAGAGCGATTGACTGAACAAACACTGGTGGTTTATTGGAACTAAGAACAGAGCACTAACACAATGTGTGCTTCTTCAATCACTTCCAGCTCTCGACTTAGTTACCAAGGTAGCCAGTGTTGTACAGCGATTGGTCTATGCAGTCATGTGGTCAATTAAGTACATTCTCTTAAAGGCACACAGCACTCCACTTTACCACATCCCTCCCCCTTTACTTGAAAGTAAAATTGACAAGCTTCACAACATCCCAATTATTTATGTGGATAACTGTTTACAAGTCAAGTCTCTCAGGAGGCTTCCTCAGACGTGTCGAGCATTCTGGTTCAATGACCTTGGCTGGTTTTTCCAAGACCCCCTCTTCAAGGCTCTTTGGTGGAAGTGGGCAAGTTTGTGTCTTCAACCCTCTCGGGTCCGACAGGCCCCACCGGTACTTCCAAATCGTGTGACATTTCTTCCACATGCGGTGCAGACTCAAACGCAAATGATGACGGCGTTCCTTCTTGGAGGACTGTCTCTCTTTTCTGGAGATGATCCACGTGTCATTTAATTATTCAGCCATTTATCAATACATTATAGGAGAGAGGTCCTGTCACAGCATTCACTTTGCCTAATAGCCAATTGGGCCCATCTCCAAAGTTCTTCGCAAGAACCGTGTCTCCCACCGTGAAATTTCTTTCATGATTATGGCCATCATGTCTAGTATTCTGGGCCTCTTGGCTTCTCTTCACCCTCCCCCCTAAATTCAGCCTGATAAAAATTAGACGGGTGAGGAGATGTCTCTTCATTAGTAATTAAGTGGGAGCAATATCGGTGGGTCGTGAGTGGCATCATCTGGTATGTGAACAGGAGCCGTGACAATCTGGTGCTGATGGAAGCCCCGTCCAGCTTTTTCACCCCAGACTTAAAAGTTTGGACTGCCCGCTCAGCCAAACCTATTAGAGGCGGGGTGGTAAGGGGAGGTTTTGATATGAGTTATTCCATTGAGGATTATAAACCTGTGCAACTCCCCGCTGGTAAATGCAGTCCCATTATCTGACACGAGCACCTCTGGTAACCCGTGCACTGCAAAACTCTGTCACAGACGGTCTATGGTGGCAGCAGACATGGGTGACCAGACTTTGTAGACATCCATCCACATGGAGTAAATGGAACTTCGTGCCCAAGAAGGGCTCCACGTAGTTGACGTGGAGGCACACCCATGGTCACCCCGACCATTCCCAGCGGTGTGATGGAGCTAAGGGGGGCCGGGGTGGGGGGTGGGGGGGGTAGCTTTTGTGCCTGTTGGCATTGAAGACAACTTTTGACAAGGGTTTTGATACCTGCATCCGTCCCTGGCCACCACAAGTAGCTGCGTGTGAGCATCTTCATCCTACTAATGCCAGGGTGAGCGCTATGTAATTCGGCTAGTAATGGCCTCTGCCCTCTCAGAGGCATGATAACCCTTGCTCCCCAGAGCAATATGCCATCCTGGCAGGTGAGCTTGTATCTGCAATTGAAATAGGGCTTCATGTCATCAGACTTTGGCTCGCCAGACCATCCATTCAAGACCTGCTCCCAGATGTGAGATAAAAGTGGATCATCTTGACTTGTCTACTCATGGATTTGTTTAGCCTGGACAGGGGAGGAATCCAAAACAATTAGTACTAAGGCAAGTTCCTCGGGAATTGGAACCTTCACATTGTTATCTGCAGGGGGAGGCAGCTCAGTGTGTCAGCATGTGCGACCTGGCTACCCGATCGGTAAACAGAAGTGTATTCATAAGCAGCCAATATCAGTGCCCACCTCTGGATGCGAGCAGATACGATGGGGTTTCGCCTTATCTTCTCCACGCAATCCCAGCAGAGGCTTGTGGTAGGATATAATGTGAAAATGGTAACCATGGAGGTGTTGATGGAATTTCTGAACACCAAACACAACAGTCAAGCCCTCCTTCTCAATTTGAAAATATTGCCACTCTGCAGCACTGAGCGTGTGAGATGTATAACCAATGGGTCGTTCAGAGCCATCTGATAGGAAAGTACAAACCCTACTCCATAAGGGGATGTGTTGCAAGTTAAAATCAATTCTTTCTTTGGGTCAAAGTGGACCAGTAAGACCGATGATCTTAACAATTGCTTTACCTTCAGAAATGCCTTTTGGTGCGGAGCTTGCCAAATCCATTTATGGTTTTTTTTAAGCAATGCATATAATGGAGCCAGTACAGTTGATGGATTTAGGAGAAATCACCCATAGTAGTTTATCATGCCAAAGAAGGCCTTTAGTTCTGTAGTGTTTTACGGTGCAGGTGCCTTGCAATTGGCCTTGACCTTTTCTTCCACGGGATGCAGACCCTGCGCATCGACCTTATGGCCTAAGTAAGTTACCTCTTTGGCTTGGAAAAGACATTTTTCTCATTTCAAGCGTACCCCACTTGTGAGAAGTGCTTCAGCACCTCCTCCAAATTAGCTAAGTGTTCTTTGTCAGTTAGTCCAGTGACTAAGACATCATGCAGATAAACAACACAGTCCCTGAAGGAGCTTTTCCATGGTACATTGGGAAATAGCACAGGCCAATGAGACCCCAAAGGGTATGCGAGTATATTGATACAATCTTCGATGTGTATTGATGGTCACAAATTCCCTAGAGCCCTTTTTCCAACTTTACCTGCTGGTAATCGTGGCTCATGTCGAGTTTTGAATATGTGATGCCCCCTGCCAATTTCAAATATAATTTGTCAATCTTTAGTATTAGGTGACTATCAAGTTTGTCCACTGTGTTTACAGTTAACTTATAGTCACCACATAAGCGAACACTTTGGTCTGGCTTCAGTGCGGGTGCTATGGATGCTGCCCACTCGGGAAATTGCACTGGTTGTAAGATACCCAACTCTTCCAGTCTGTTTATCTCGGTCTCAACCTTGTCCCATAGAGCATAAGGGAGTGGTCTGGCTCCGATAAATCTGGGGGTTGTGTTAGAGTGTACGTGGATTTTGGCTTGTGGCCCATGAATCCTTCCTAGCTTGTCACTGAAAATGGAAGCAAACTTTTGTAACAATTCCTGCAAGTTTGTCATTCTGATTTGAAAAATTTTGGCCCATTGCAATTTAATCTTTCTGAGCCAGTTGCAACCAATTAAACTGGGTTCCACCCCAGCTACTACTATAAAGGGTAAATTTGCAGACTGATCCCCATACTGCACCAGGACTTGACATATCCCTTTCACTCATTTCTTTGCCCGTATATGTTCTTAATTTGGTGTCCGATTCCTCCAGACTTAAAGGATGGACTCCTTTACTCAAGTATCTGAAAGTATGTTCTCCTGTGACAGACATTGATGCCCCAGTATCGACCTCCATCTTGATGGGTTGTTCATTGACTCTAATGACTACCTGGATTGGCTCAGTTCTACCCACTTTCAGGTTGTATAATGAATAGATGTCAGATTCTGCTTCCTCTGGTTCTTCAACAAGACAGATTTAGCGATTTCCACCTATGTTTTTAAAATGCTGTCTCAGCCTATCTTTACAATGCTGCATAATGCGACCATTGTGGTGGCAGAAAAAGCATTTGATATTTCTGAACTATCAATCGCCTACAGGCTGCCTGGATGTATTTCTCTTATTAATGTCATGGGCTTTCACTGTCATACTGCCGTTCTTCAATCATCTGTACATAGTGGGCGTTTCCCGCCTTTCTGCGTTTTCGTGCCTTTTGTTACGGCCCTTCCCATGCTACAAAATGGACGGCATCATTTTGTGTATCTTTTATTGCCTCCAAGTCTCCAACAGCGCTCTCCATGGCTGTTGCCAATTCTAATGCCTTACTGAAGTCTAGATTAGTTTCAAATAGCAATCACTTTTGTCTAGCATCGTCCCCAATTCTGCATATAAATCGATCTCTCAACGTGTCATTAATTGAAGTTCCGAACTCACAATATTCCATCAATTCCTTTAAAACATCTACATAGCTAACGATTGTCTCTCCTGGAAGCCTTTTCCTTGAATTGAATTTAAAACTCTGCATAGTGACTGAGGGCTTTGGCTTCAGGCAGTTTTTTACAATGTTTTCTAACTCGATGAAAGTCTTCGTATCAGGGGTGTTAGGTGATGTGAGGCTGCGGATCAGCCCATACATTTTGCTCCCAAATGTGTTCAAAAGAATCGCCCTCTTCTTGTCCTCCACTCGCGATGTCATTAGCAGTAAAGAAGAACACTAAGCATTTGATGTAATGAGACCAGTCTTTGGAAATAGGGTCGAATAGTTCAAGATGCCCAAACTGCAGCATACTCGATGACTAAGGAGACTGAGCTTTCAAAAAGCTTTCAAGGTAGTGGCGAAGTAACGCAGTTGACTTACCGCAGCTTTCTTGATTGCCGTCAATTGACCCGATTTATCGTCGTCGTCAGTTTTATGTCTTTGGTTATCAGGTTCGCTCTGTCCAGCGAATACGAGCTGCGCCCTTGATATTAACACATTAGTTGGTGCTTGCAACAATATAGGCAGAGAGACCGATTGAATGACAACCACTGATGGTTTATTGGATCTAAGAACAAAGCACTAACACAATGTGTGCTTCTTCAATCACCTCCAGCTCCAGACTTCTAGTTACCAAAGTAGCCCGTGTTGTATAGCAATTGGTCCATACAGTCATGTGGTCAATTAAGTACATTCTCTTAAATGTACATAGCACTCCACTTTACCACAAGCTGCTTCAACATGGCTAAACTATCACCTATCCTGTTGTCTCTATGTGATCTGGCATAGAAGCACACCAAATTTATACAGATGTTACAAACTGCCTGACCATGCCAAACATCACATCTGTGTTTGTCCACCTCCCTATGTAAGGACATTGTAACATGCTGTTTGTGCTGGCGGTGCTTATTTAGAGCTTCCCTTTGACTTACTGTATGCAAAGCATGTGTGCCCCACTGGAATCGTGCACCATAGTTATTGTGTAATTGAAAGATGTAGAGAAAGGAGGCAGTCGCTACACTTGCACTTTGTTCCTGAAACAGCTACATTTACATCTCTGCCATGCCTTTTATAGGTCAATAGCAACCATGAATAGGATGGCAGGCATTCTTACCTTGGCACTTCTCCTGGTTCTACTGAAATTTTACATTTTCTCTCAGGTTGGTGTAATGAGATTGGGCTTTATACTCATTTTAGTTTTAATATTCTGCTACTCATTCGTGTGGCACTCTTCACTGTGAAATAACACATCATGCAGATGGCTGTCCTTTAAATAAGGTCCAAAATCTGAGTAAATCTCTATCAGAGAGAAACTTTGATACAAGTACAAATTAAATCTAGATGTTTCTCTGTCACGTATAGCAAACAAAATACATATATTTTGAAGTGAAGTATTATAAAAAGATAGCACAACAACAACTTGCATTTATATAGTACCTTTAAGGCAGTGAAGTGTCCCAAGGTGCTTCTCAAGAGTGTTATTAAACAAAATTTGACATAATTCTACATAAAGAGATAGCCAAGCATTTGATCAGAGACAGGTTTTAAGGAGGGTTTTGAAGGAGGCTCATGAGGAGGAGAAGTTTAGAGAGGTAATTCAAAAGCTTAGGGCCTAAATATCTGAAAGCATGAACATTGATGGTGAGGTGATTAAAATCGGGGATTGAATAGAATGTTGTTTTTTTACAGATATAGAAAAGAAACTGTGGCAATGCTTGAAAGTTTTTGACAAACTTTCTGGTTTTTCTATTCTTTATGGGACATATTTTTGTGAAAAAGGAGAATATCAGTGACATGGTTGGGGAATTATCAGAGAAACTGCAACGGTTTGACAGAGCAAGTGTATTTTCTTTTGAGTTTTCCCTTTAAGTTTTGTAGCTTCCATACCAGGGTTTCCCAAACTGTGGGTTGTGACCCCTGATCGGGCCAGAGAGGTCACATTTAGGGTCGTGAGCTTCCCCCTCCTCCGAGTAGTAATGACAACTGTGGAGAGGAGACGACCCAGTCTGGCGGGGCAGCCCTGGACACACTGGATCAATTCCACCAAACAGCAGTGTGGGCAGACGCTGTGCTTTTTAACTTCAGAAAACAATTCCAGCAGTGGGTTTGAGTGGGCCTGGGATATATGTGCGCCAATTCGGTGCAGCTAGAGACCTGCAAGTGTAACTCAGCCTGAGTGCAAGAAAAACCAGGAAGTCTCGTGGTTGATCTGGGAAGGTGAGTGGCAGCTTCAAACTTTACTGTGCATTTGCTCCTATCTGCCAGTAGTACAGGCTCCTTGCACCATGTCAGTTTTCACAGGTACTGGCAACTAGATCAAAAGGGGAAAGGGAAGGGGGCTGGTGAGTGAGTGGGGGGAGGGGGTTGGGAAGAAAGGCTGGTGAGTGTGTATGTAAGGGGGGGGGAGGTTGGGAAGAGGGCTGCTGAGTGGGAATGGGAGTGGGGGCAGGGCAGTTGGGAAGAGGGCTGCTGAGTGAGTGAGTGAGTGAGTGGAGGATTGGGAAGAAGGATTTGTGTGTTTGGGGAGGAGTGGTGTTGAGAAGAGGAGTGTCTGTGTGCATGTGTGTGGTGCAGGGAGAGCGGCTTCACTGAGCCTTCTGTCACCAAGGAATATGGAGAGCTTGGTTGAAACCTACATGAGTTCATAAAATAATGACATTTTAACAAAGTGTTTTAAAAACAGAGATTTTCATATTTATATGATCTATTATTGTATGTTGATCTATAGTACATGAATTTTAATAATCATATAGTGAATTTTACTGTGCTGCTTTATTGCTATCTTGTTTTGGCTGGCATGTGGGGTCATGTTAATTTTCAGGTGTCAAAATGGGGTCACATTGGAAAATAGTTTGGTAAACGCCATTCCATACATTAAGACACAGTACTGGAATAGTCCAACGTTCAAGATCTTCTCATGCACAGCATCCGAATTGCCTCTATAAAAATGTTGGTCTTGGTAATATCTGTAGTATAAATCTGCTTGTAAGAAACTGTTTGGATCTTTTCTCCACATGGTACACAAAGGAAATCTTCCCTTTCCATTAATTCAATTCTCCTACCCTTGGGCGCGATAGCACCAACAATTATTTTCCCCAATATCAGCAGAATTGCACAGAATAAGAAAAGGCATTAAATTGAATACTTCTGAATTGTTTGAATTCCTTTTGTTAAATGGGACATTCTTTACATCCAATTTATAAATTAACAGTTTAAGCTTATTCTGGTTTTAAACTGATACAAGTTTGTTTTGGGAATATCTTGCTCTGCAGCTCATTTATTAATTCCTGTCCCCTTTACAATATTCACGATTAGGTATTATTAGCTCTCCATGTAAAAGACATTCAAATGCCAGTGTTATGGAAGTTGTAAATGTAATTTGGTAATTAAGAGTGTGAAAGCTAAAATGTCAGGAATTTAGGCTCCATTGTGCTGCTGGTGTTACGGAAGCCCCGAAGCAGGGAATGGAGCTGCCTGTGCTTCCAGTGTGGCCCGTGCAGAGTTTCATGCTGGGCAGGGAGCTAGGCCGGGCATGTCACGCATTCATTGGAACAAGCAGGATGGAGGCTATAATAATATCAAACAGCCAGTCCACGTAACAGCCCAGTGTCACATAAGTGCCCGGCTTACCAGTCCATAATGTGAATCCATTGTTGGCAGTGCCCTTGGTGTTCCAGCTTTTAAGGCTTATGCGCAATATTAGAAACATATTTCCGCTTTAACAATAAAGTGTGCCCTGCAGCAATATGGATGTGTGCCAACGAGGCGGAGGTTGCTGAAGTTATTTACATGCTATCTCTATGATGCTGTTCGTTGGTGAGAGTGAATTGTTGTTGGCATTTATTGTAAGGCACAGAGCAAGAACACTTATCTTGGCAACCTTCATGACTCCAGAAATTTTTTTCTTCATCTTTTCCCAAGACCTATTCACATGGAAGACAGAAATTACATAGTCAACCACTTCTAATTAGACATTACAAAATTGTTCTTAAATAGGGCGGGGGGGGGGGGGGTGGCAAAGGGGGAGGGGGGTGTGCCTCAGTGTCAAAGACAAACACCCTTCTCTGAAGTACCTCTTGCACCAAGACATCCAAAGTTGTATCTCCAAAAGGAGACATCCTGAGCCTTAATTTCCTTGTTATGGTAAAATATGACAATATCCTTTCTCTGTGAAATGTGCAGCCTTGGTTTTATGAATAAGAGCACAATGTTGGGATTTCTTTCTCCATATATCCTGCTGTTTGACTCAATGAGTTCCCTTTGCATTAGCCGGTCTATGGCTTAAAAGAGCGGACCTCATGAAATGATATGCGGTTGGTTCAGTCTGCTGTGAGTATTCCAGCTATCAATGTAAGGCAATGCTACTGCCACTGCAATGCAGCTGCATAATTGACCCCAAATAGGCTTTTGGGAGTGATTCTTTTCAATTCTCATCTTAACCAAAAGCCATTCAAGCTTCAATCTCCCATTTTATGACTTCCTTTAACTGATAAAAAGGCTGATTCCCAAATAAGATGCTGCTGGTGCTGAGCAATGCTTGCAGGCAGCCCCAGTCAGGAAATCACAGGTCTGGAGGCCTTCATTTTCTAGCTGCTAAAATTAAGTGATGAAAAATCTGGTTTGTGGGCTTACACCATTTCCCAATCAATAGTTTCTTAAGTGAAGTACCCAGTTGTGGAATCTGCTGTATTATTTCCTGCAAACATTCCCATTTATCCAATAATCTCTACAGAGTATAATTCACTGATTGGTTTGCTTGTATCACACATTTGGAAGATTTATAAGTCATGATGGAGTGAATTATGGAGGAAAAATCCTCAATTGTCAATTATTGACAACTGTATTTGATTATTTTTATGGATCTTGGTTGCAAAATTATTTTAAATTCGCTTTAATGGTTGATTTGCATTCAATAATGATTATCTAAAAGTATGATGTCATACTATTTGGCATTATATAGCTTTTGGACGTTTTCATCTTAAAATACACTCTATCCTACGTAGTTGATGATTTGTAAGAACATTAGTAGGATAGAAATATTAACTATCATCATAGAATGGAGAAATATTGCAATCAACTTCAGAGTAGCATATGTCTAATCCAGTCACAGAATTCCAATACATTAACCCATGTGTAGAATTTCTCATTATGGCATGATACTTAAGTACAAAATTCTGATCCAAACATCAATTTTCCTTTTTTTAAACAGGTTAATGATTTAAATATTATCAGTTCGCTGTCACCCTAGAAACAGCAACACTATGAAAGTCTCAGCAATTATATGAAAAATGTGTTTTTTATTATATTAATATGTTGATTCATGCCACAACATGGCTTATTGATTCTGGTGTGCAACCCACATCATGTGGGCAGCATGTGGACAATATTTTTTCATCTCATGGAGGTTTAACACCAACGCTGCTATTTTGGAGCTCAACTCCTCAGCTAGCCGTGTCTCTTAATCATGCAGGGCTGAACATGTGTGCAGCAGCAGGAAGGTCCCAGCACCCTGTCATCAGCCCTCTTTAATGGGATCATCAGTTACTTACAGGTCAGTTACTAATGGACTTCTACTGATTGTTGTTCTGATTGTACAAGTGTTTGGTGTTTTCTAAAGTTCTTTAAAGTTGTTAAAGTCAACAGGGGGTGGTCTGGCTGTTGCTGAAGGACTATGGCCTGACTTTAAGGATTTTGCACAAAGCTTCTCCTAGATATGGGTGCAATAGTATGGATTTGCTTGGAATACAGCATGACTTGAAGATTGACGAGGGCAGACAGAGGACAAGCTACGAGAAGAGAGTGAAGTTGGGGGAGTGGGAGAGAAGGGCTCTCAGCAGGCAACAATCTCTACATAGCGTGTTCATGGAGCAATTCTCTACCCGAGCCTCAGCAAGGAACAATGTGTGAAAAGCTTGCACTTCAGTAAGGACGTCCTCACTGAGATATGCCGCTGGCTACAGTCACAACTATAACCTCAGGGCAGGGCTAGGACTGCATTGTGAGTGATGTGAAGATGACCATGGTCTTGTGCCGGGCTCCTTTCAGATTGGAATGGAGATATTTGCAACATCTTGCAGTTTGCCATCTCACCTTAATGCCACTCTCAGCACCTTTTTTAGGTCTTATCACTACCATTAACACTCCCTTTGTCCTTTTGTTCATGACATCTTTGTCAATCTCTCCTTTGCCCCCACCTATCACTGGCCTTCTGTCCAGCTTCACCTGCTTCACCCCCCCTTAAACAGTTTAAATTTCATCATATTTCTGCTTCTCGGTAGCTCTGAAGAAGGGTCATACGGACTCGAAGTGTCAACTCTCTTTCTCTCTCCACAGATGCTGTCAGACCTGCTGAGTTTTTCCAGCATTTTCTGTTTTTGTTGACATCCGCTGCTGTGTAAGGGAGGTCACTGAGTCTCTATTCAAAAAGAGCAGAGTGCAGTTCACCTTTCTTGGCAAAAGGTAGCAGAGGAGCGAACACAAGGCTTTGTGAGGATTGCATTCTTCCCCATGGTGCAGGGTACCATTGACTACAATGCATATCTCTTTGTAGGTGTCACAGGTCAACTCTTGAGATATACCACAGCCAAGAGGATCCCACCCCTCAATGTCCAGCTGGTGTGCTACCATATGCACTGAGTCATGCACGTTCCAATGTCCAGTATCCTGGGAGCAGTAATGGTGCCTCCATTCTGTGGCAGCCATCTGTGCCATTTGAGCCACCATGGCAAACCAAAGGATGGCTACTGGCATCCATTCACAATCTGGCTCATGAATCCATTGCGCAACCTGTGCACATAAGAGCAGCCTTCCTCCAATGTTAGCCATGCTGCCACAGGGAATGCTTAAATGTCATTTCTGCTGCCTGGACCGCTCTGGAAAAGTCCTGCAGTACTTGGCAGTGCAGATGACAAGATTCCTGGTGATTTGCTGCATGCTGCACAACCTCAGCATCATAATGCTTAGTTCCTGCTCCCAACTATATGACAAACAGTTGAGGAAGAGTTCAGGAGGAGGAGCAGGAAGCCAAAGAAGGGAGGAGGCATCCGAGACACCCTCTTTCTGGCCGGGCCGTCCATGAACAACTCATCAGACTGTGGTACCAGTAAAAGCAACCCAAATTCCTCATTCTGCAACAGTCCCACAACCTACTTACCCTCTGTCACTTCCTTCAAAACATTGAATGGAATCCATCTGGTCCTGGGGATTTGCCAGTCTTTAGTGCCATTGATTTCTTCGTTACTGTTATTTTGTTTGTATTAATTTTGGTGAGTTGCTGACCCTGATTCAATATTAGTTTCCTTGGAATGTGTGGCATGCTGACCTCTTCTACTGTAAATATTGTGGTAAAATATTGGTTCAGTGTCCCATGAAAAGAACCCCCTCTTTCCACAGCACTTCCTGAGCTATGTGTTTAACTCTCCAACCTGCCTATCCCTTTGCCAATTTGCATATGGCTCAGGCAATATCCCAGAGATAATAACCCTTGCAGTTGTATTCTTTAATTTAGTTCCTAATTCCTGATATTCTCCAAACAGAACCTCTTGCCTACTCTTTCCTATGTTGTTAGTCCCAACATGGCAACATGGATCACTGAGTGGATTCCCCTCCTCCGTCTCCAATGTCCCTTCAAGCCAGTTTGAGATGTCTCTCACCCTGGTACCAGGTGGACAACATGCTCTTGATACTGCTTACAAGGGGTGTTATCTGTCTCCCAAATTAATGAATCCCCTACAACTACCTGCATTTCGGTCATACCTGTTATGAACCTGCACCTCTCTACAAGGTGTGACCAAAATCTGGAGCAATCTTTCCAGATACTGCTCCCCCTCCATTATGTGTCAGTGTCTCCAAATCACCAGTGCAAAGACTCTGAGTCAGAGAAATTCAAGATGGAGACTTTATCTGCAGATGCAGTCCCACTGTCTAGAAGCTCCCACACATTGCAATACAGACATACATCCTGCTCTGCCATTTCTTTGTCTAGATTATTAATATTATTTATATCTAATTTTTATTTTGTAGTAACATTTTCCTTTTTCTTCATATGAACTTGCACTAAGCACCAACTGTGGACAAACATTTTAAATGCTTCTTGCCTCATATTTGACGAATCATTACAAGTATGCCGGCAAAATAAAAATACAGCACCTCCTTCCCCCTCTGCACTGAGTTCCCACTCTCACCAAATTCCAAACTTATGCTCTTTATTTACGCTGCACCTTTCACACGACCGACCTGTGTAGCCACATCTACGCAGACGCAAGGTGGCTTCTGACTCTTCTGCAACGGAAACTGAGACATTGGCCATCAGATGCTGCGTCATGGTTGGGTCCACAAATATTCTAATTGAGTTGTCCACTACTTCCATGCTGGGAAGGATGGACCCCAAGCTCTGCACAAAGTCCTGTTCAAAGTTAATGCTGGATGCCTCCATGCTGCATGACATTGCATGCAGGCTTTCTGACAGGCCAGCTAAAGCACAAAGCATTTCACTGTGCATACTGATCAAATTTCTTCTGTAGCTTTTCCAATCGAAGTGCTCATCTGAGTCCTCTGCAGCAGAACTCATGAGCAACCTCTCCCTCAGAGTGCTGACACCTACACTATCCCTGTCTCCTGCCCTGACTGCATCCACTTGCACTCAGCGTCTTACCATGTGCACATCTATGCTATCCTGTAAATTATGTGTAGTGTCAGTATCTGAGCTGGTGGCTGTGAGTGTTGAATTAATTAGTGGTGTTTTTTTGATCATCAGTGTCTTGTTGCTCTTCCACCACTGTCCGACCATATTGTAGTTCTTGGGTATCTGAAAGGAGAAAGGCACAAGGGCAAGGTTGTGGTGAGGGAAGGGGGGAAAGTAAGAGATACATGCTTACATCGTCTGCAGCTCGTAAATTCAGAAAAGATTATGGGATATGGGGAAGTGGGATGTGAGAAAGAGGATTAGGTATGAAGGTACTGTCATCTTCTATTTTTCCAACCCCACCATTGGCCACGACCTCAGCAGTGACCTCTTGAATGACGGAGAGCACTGTCTCTTCCATGGGGCTGAGGACATGCTGGCACACCTGTCTACTGCTGGTTAGCTTCAGCCACCTCCATTTGTATGGCACTGTGTGCTGCAAGAGAGAGGGAAATGTGTCAATGAGTTTGGTGCAAGCGCTTTGAGTGACATGGCGGTCATGGTTGAATGGCTGACAGGATGTGCAAGTTGTGAGATGTGAATGTGAGTCTTGCCACACTGCTAAGTGCATGAGGCTGATCTGCAGCTGTGAATGTCAGGAAGATCCTGATTGATAGAAATTGTTTGCAGATGAGAGATAGAGGTGTGGTGCATTGAGCAGAGTGTGAGGCTGGTTCAGCATTTGGTGGGATATAGCTTTTGAAGATGAATTCACTAACCTTGACCAATGATGTGAGGTCACTGAACCTTTTGAAGCACTGTATACAGGTCCTTGGTGCTTGCCACCTGGCGTTCACCATTATAACTATCTGGTCCCACTACTATCTGACCATTTGTCTGAAGGGCCTCCTGACCCTCTGTGGATACAACATTTCCCTCCTTTGCAGCTCCTCCAACAAATTCCCAGTGGAGTGTCTGAAAACCTTGGAGCACACTCTCTCCCATGTTGTGCCATTATTCAATCCTTTTCCATGTCAGAGTGACTAGTACAATGACAATGCCTGTCTTCTCTGTAGAAGATACAAATAACATCCCAGAAATAACTCTAAATCAATAGGTCAACGGGAGAGAGGAACTTAAAACAATTACAATCACCAGGGAATGGGTACTGAGAAAATTATTAGAACTAAAGGCTGACAAGTCCTGAGGTCCTGATGGATTTCATCCTAGGATCTTAAAAGAAATGGCTGCTGAGTTAGTAGTGCATTGGTTTTAATTTTCCAAAATTCTTTAGACCCTGGAAAGATCTCATCAGATTGGAAAGCAGCAAATGTATCTCCTCTATTCAAGAAGGGAGGGAGATGGAAAGCAGGAACTGCAGGCCAGTTATTCTAACATCTGTCATCGGGAAAATGCTGGAATCTATTATTAAGGAGGTCATAGCAGGGCACCTTAGAAAATCTCAGAGCAATAAGGCAGAGTCAACATGGTTTTGTGAAAGGGAAAATATGCTTGACTAATTTATTACAATTCTTTGAGGAAGTAACAAGCAAAGCAAATAAAGGGGAACCTGTAGATGTGGTGTACTTAGATTTCCAGAAGGTTTTTGACAAGGTGCCACATCAAAGGTTACTACATAAGTTAAGAACTCATGGCGTGGGGGCAGGTAACATATTAGCATGGATAGAGGATTAGCTAGCTAACAGGAAACAGAGAAAAGACATAAATGGCTTATTTTCAGGTTGGCAAGATGTAATGAGTAGAGTGCCACAGGGATCAATGCTGGGGCCTTAACTATTTACAATCCATATCAATGACTTGGTTGAAGGGACCGAATGTGTGGTTGCTAAATTTGCTGATGACACAAAGATAGGTCGAAGAGTAATTTGTGAAGAGGACATAAGAAGTTTGCAAAGAGATATCGATAGGTTAAGTGAGTGGGCAAACATTTGGCAGATCGAGTATAATGTGGGAAAATGTGAACTTGTCCACTTTGGCAGGAAGAATAGAAAAGCAGCATATTATTTAAACAGAGGGAGTTTGCAGAACTCTTGAGGTACAGAGAGATCTGGATATCCTGGTTTATGAATCACAAAAAGTTAGTATGCCAGTACAGCAAGTGATTGGGAAGGCAAATGGAATTTTGTCGTTTATTGCAAGCACATTGGAAATAAAAGTAAGGAAGTTTTGTTACAGTTGTACAGGGCATTGGTGAGACCACATCTAGCATACTGTGTACAGTTTTAGTTCCTTTATTTAAGAAAGGATGTAATTACATTAGAAGCAGCGCAGAGAAGATTCATTCCTGGGATGAAGGTGTTGCCTTGTAAGGAAAGGTTGGACAGGTTGGACCAGTATCCATTCAAGCTTAGAAGAATGAGAGGTGATCTTACTGAAACATATACAATCCTGAAGGGACTTGACAGGGTGGGTGCTGAGAGGATGTTTCCCCTTCTGGGAGAGACTAGGATTAGGGGACAAAGTTTAAAAATAAGGGGTTCACTATTTAAGACAGAGATGAGGAGATTTTTTTTTCTCTCAGCGGGTAGTTAGTCTGTGGAATTCTCTTCCCCAGAGAGCAGCGGTGGCAGGGTCATTGAATATTTTAAAGTCTGAGTTAGTTAGATTCTTGACTGACAAGGGAGTCAAAGGGTATATGGGGTAGATAGGAAAGTAGAGACCAGAATCAGATCAGCCATGATCATATCAAATGGTGGAGCAGACTCAAGGGGCCGAATGGCCTACTCCTCTTAATTCATATGCTTGTATGTTCCAGAGCCTGTTCAGGCCACAATGCACCTTGATTTAAGAGACGCAGGCTGCCTTTAAGTGGCTCAGACTCACTTTAACTCATACTGGCCTCTCACAATTTTGGGTTCTCTACCGCGGTGTGCAGCTACTCTACAGCATTGTTAGCACTGGCTGCACATTACAATCATAGTAATGAGTAAACAGCACAAAGTTGGTGTGCTGCCAGCATCACATTGATTGCATTGCGATCCCCTCACCCGTTTTCAGAGGTCATCCAATTTAGCACTCCCCACCCCACCTCCGTGAGTAAAGGCTGTGATCCAACTACATGCTATCCCTTTGAATTTTTTTCTAGTTACAATCACGTGACCATCTTCAGTTCCTTCTCGTTGTTATGTTAGCACTGGTTGACTAATGCATGAAAGAATATATTGTTTTCTATGGCTCAGTATCAATCTTGCTCTCCCGAAACTAAAATACATTATTTTAATTATAGGGTTGGTAAATCCATATCAAAATAATTGTGATTTATCACAAGCCCTGTAAATCTGTATAATTTCAGGAAGATCTTTCCACTAAAAAACAGTCACAATTGTTTTTCTTTTAATCAATGCTTTTCAAACTTTTCCTGGCGAGGGATCCCTAAAAGCAATTACAACTCCAGAAACCTGTAAGTATTGACTCCCTGGCAACTCATATCCTAACTTCCAAAGACAGAATCTACTGCCCAAAGCGAAACATTGCCCTGTAATTGTTGCAACTGCAGTGCAGCAAGAATCCCAATGACAAATTCTGCAAGACTTTGGGAGTAATTTTAACCTAACTCACTGGTCAGGAAGCCCATGGGATCAGGTGGAACACTGGATTTACATGTGGCTGAATATTACTCTTTATTGACTTCAGTGGAAAGCAAAACAAGATGAAGTGTAAAACCAGCACTGCACCTGATCCTGCCCTTTTTCCAGTGGGTGAGTTAGCTTAAAATTGGTCCCACTGACTCTGTCCTAAATCAAGGGATCCTTTAAATAGCTGAGAGGCGCAGCTATAGAGGCAGGTCTCCCTCCTACCGCAAAGGTACTTCCCTAGGCTAAGTTGATATTCCAGTATAAATTTCATCACATTTCTACTTCTCTTTAGCCCTGAAGAAGGGTCATATGGACTTGAAACATTAACTCTGTTTCTCTCTCCATAGATGCTGCTAGACCTGCTGAGTTTTTCCAGCATTTTCTGTTTTTGTTTCGGTTTCCAGCAGCCGCAGTACTTTGCTTTTAAGATCACTAGGAATTTATGTAATGCCTCCTGGCCTCCTATCTATAGGGATAGACATTATACTGATGCTTATCTTTTTATTAACCAGAAGGCAGATCCTAATAACATTAAGCAGAGATCTATCTCGTCACACCTTCTGCAGGAGAGGATGACATTGGAACACATTACTTATGTGTTGTGCTGGTACTGGTATCATGGCCTCTTCATAAAGATTTCTCAAGTTCATAGTTGTCATCTGCCTTCATACCTGCATTGTAGATTATTCCAAACTCTAACATGTGTCAAATTCCCATGAATATTGGATATCTGCATTAATGACTTAGATAAATACAGACGGTCTAGTTGACAGGATTGAAAGAACATATTATCGAAAAGCAAGCTAGGAAATTTGTTCTACAGATCGTCATGGCCATCTTGATTTTTTTCCTTCATGAGGAGAAGTCTTAAATCAGCCCCAGTAAACCTAAAGAAAGCCATTTGGAAATCCTGCCAATATATGAGTTACAAAGGTGACAGGTTTTACACTGCCCCAGGCCAAGCATCTCTGCCACAACAATGTTTCCTGAACATCCTGAAATAATTGACAGGCTTCAGGGCAGGATAGAGGATGACATCCTGTCATCCTCTCAGCATCTTAGAACTGATGGCTGCAGATATTTTTGTTGTCCTAGATGCCAGACTCTTCATTACATTAATCCTTCCAGTCATACCTTTTGGCACAATAGACTCTAAAGTCTTGTCATATGCTTCAAATGAAGATGATGGATTCTACCGCTGCAGGAGTCTTACGATGATGAAAGATAGAGTTACTATCTTGCTGGGCTTCTTACTATAAACACTCTAGTTCACACCAACAATAGATGTATCTCCTTTTGAATGGGTAATACATTTTAGAAATAAGTTGATCCAGAATACTTGTTGAGGGCAATGTTGTTGATGTTGTGCACATGAACTTCCAAAATGCATTTGAGACAGTGATGCACAACAGACTTGTGAGCAAAGTTATAGCTCATGGAATAAAAGGGACATTAGCAACATGGATACAAAATTGGTTGAGTGACAGGAAACAGAGAGTAGTGGTTAATGGATGTTTTTCCAGCAGAAGGAGTTCCCCAGGGGTCAGTGTTGAGACCCTTGCTTTTCCTGATATATATATTTGACCTAGACCCTGGTGTACAGGGCACAATTTCAAAATTTGCAGATGATATGAAGCTTGGAAGCATTGTGAACTGTGAAGAGGATAGTGTAGAACTTTGTGATGAATATCTAGTCATGGTTCGTATCAACATTTTAGAGGTAATGTTTAGTTCTGGGAAGATTAAAGTTTAACTGTAGAAAATGGGATAAATGTGACTAAAACAGCTTGGAGTCTATTACATTTAAAAGATTGGGGCCATGTTGACTTAAGATGTAAACAGCTAGAAGGGTAGGAGACATAATACAGCGGTGGGCTTGCTTACCTGGACAAATTGGAAAGGAGGGATAATTGGCTTAGAAGTCATTTGAGGATAGACCAGAGCAGTCTATGTCATCATAGGGATGGGAGGAGCTTAAGAAGGTACTCTGGTTTCAATTTACCTGTGTGTTTGATGGTAGAGCGAGTGTTCTGCAGTAGGGCAAGAGTCTGGATATCGAAAAGGTGCTACTACTGGCAAGCTCAAGGGAGTTATGGCACAGGAAAGGTCCTGTGGAGCTCGGAAGCTGGTGGAGGATCACTAGTTCCATGCTCGTGAGAGTTAGGGCTTTGAGGAAGCTCTGGGAGCCATTTATAGCTTGATGCAGCTGGGATAATAGTTTTCAGAGAAACCCAGGGGCATTGTCAGCTTAGTGAAGCTAGAGATCTGTGAAAGAGTTGGAACTGTGCCAATTATTAGAGGCAGGAGTTCGGCCTTGTGAATTTCATAAAACGTAGTCTCAGAAGAGATTAAACCATCAGGAGGTGAACAGTTGTTGAGGCAATCCGAGTCAGAGCGCTTTTGAGGGAATTCAGAGGCTAGATCTTTGAAAGTGTGGAGCTGAAATCCTTCGTGAAGGAGACAGAGTTAATGAGATTTTGTGATTCACACTGGTCACTGATGTCTGTGTGGGTTGCTGAGAAATCAGTGGGATCTGGCTTGATTGCACCTGCCACTTAATGTGCAGGGTGTTGTGTTTGACCACAGTTTGCCAGTAAATTCATATTTGCCTAATGTTAATCGCTGATGATTGCACAATGTTCAGCACCATTTGCAACTCCTCAGATACTGAAACAGTCTATGTCCAAATGCAGCAAGACCTGGGGAATATTCAGGCTTGGGTTGACAAGTGGCAAGTAACATCCATGTCCCACAAGTGCCAGGCAATGACCATCTCCAACAAGAGTGAATCTAACCACTGCCCCTTGACATTCAAAGGCTTTACCATCGCTGAATCCCCCGCTTTCAACATCCTGAGGGTTAATATTGACCAGAAACTAAACTGGACTAGCCATATAAATACTATGGTTACAAGAGCAGGTCAGAGGCTAGGAATCCTACAGCGAGTAACTCACCTCCTGACTCCACAAAGTCTGTCCACCATCTACAAGGCACAAGTCAGGAGTGTGATGGAACACTTCCCACTTGCCTGGATGAGTGCAGCTCCAAAAACACTCAAGAAGCTTGACACCATCCAGGACAAAGCAGCCCACTTGATTAGTACCCCATCCACAAACATTCACTCCCTCCACCACCGGCGCACAGTGGTAGCAGTGTGCTCCATCTACAAGATGCACTGCAGAAACTCATCAAGCCTCCTTAGACACCACCTTCCAAACCCATGACCGCTACCATCTAGAAGGACAAGTGCAGCAGACACATGGAAACACCATGTAGGAGGGTTGATCAGTAAGTTTGCGGATGACACGAAAATTGGTGGGGTGGTAAATAGCGAGGAGGATAGCCTTAGATTACAGGAGGGTATAGACGGGCTGGTCAGATGGGCTTATCAGTAGCAAATGGAATTTAATCCGGATAAGTGTGAGGTGATGCACTTGGGCAGGACAAACAACGCACAGGAATACATGATGAATGGTAGGACCTTGGGAAGTACCAAGGATCAGAGGAACCTTGGTTTGCATGTCCATTGGTCCCTTAAGGTAGTGGGACGGGTAAGATAAGGTGGTTAAGAAGGCATATGGGATACTTGCCTTAATTAGCCAAGACATAGAATATAAGAGCAGGGAGGTTATGCTGGAACTGTATAAAATGCTGGTTAAGCCACAGCTAGAGTATTGCATGCAGTTCTGGAATCCGCATTATAGGAAGGATGTGATTGCACTAGAGAGAGTGCAAAGGAGATTTACCAGGATGTTGCCTGGGCTGGAGAGTTTTAGTTATGAGGAGAGATTGGATAGACTGGGGTTATTTTCCCTGGAGCAGAGGAGATTGAGGGGGGGGTACATAATTGAGGTGTATAAAATTATGAGGGACCTAAATAGGTAGACAGGAAGGAACTTTTCCCCTTGGTGGAGGGATCGATAACCAGGGGGCATAGATTTAAGGTAAGGGGCAGAGGGGGTAAGAGGTTTAGAGGGGACGTGAGGAAGAATTTTTTCACCCAGAGGGTGGTGGGAATCTAGAACTCACTGCCTTAAAGGGTGGCAGAAGCAGAAACCTTCATAACATTTAAGAAGTATTTTGATGTGCATTTGTGATGCCATGGCATACAAGGCTATGGGCCTAGGGCTGGAAAATGGGATTAGAATAGTTAGGTACTTGTTTGACCAGTGCAGACTTGATAGGCCGAAGGGCCTTTTTCTGTGATGTAGACCTCTATGACTCTATGACCATCACCTGGAAGTTCCTCTCCAAGCCACTCACCAACTTGACGAGGAAATCTATCGCCGTTCCTTTACTGTCGCTGGGTCAAAATCCTGGAACCCCATCCCTAACAGCACTGTGGGTGTACCACAGGGACTGCAGCGGTTTGAGAAAGCAGCTCACTACCACCGTCTCAAGGGGAATTAGGGCTGGGCAAAAATGCTGGCCCAGCCAGCAATGCCCACATCCCGGAAATAAATTTTAAAAACTTGTATAGGACACTAGCTTAGCCTCAGCTGGAGTATTGAGTCCAGTTCTGGGTGCCACACTTTAGGAAGGATGTGAAGGAATTGGAGAGAGTGCAGAAAATAATTCACGAGAATGGTTCCAGGGATGAGGATCTTCAGTTATGAAGATAGATTGGAGAAGTTGAGTCTGTTTTCCTTGGAGAAGAGAAGGCTGAGAGGAGACTTGACAGAGGTATTCAAAATCATGAGGGGTCTGGACAGAGTAGATTGAGAGAAACTGTTCTCATTCATGAAAGGATCGAGAATAAGGGGACACAGTTTTGAAGTAATTAGTAAAAGAACCATAAGCGACATGATAAAAAGACTTCTTAACATGGTGAGTGGTTAAGGCCTGGAATGCACTTCCAAGAGTGTGGTGGGGGCAGGTTCAGTTGAAGCATTCAAAAGGGAAGTAGACTGTTATATAAAAAGGAAGAATGTGGAGAGTTAAGGGGAGAATGCAGGAGAATGGCACTAAGTGATTTTTATTTTATTCCTTCATGCGATTAAGTGAATTGCGCACTCAGAGAGCTGCTGCAGACATGATGGGGTGAATGGCCTCTTTATGCACTGTAACAATTCTGTGAGTCTATAATTCTTTCATACTTGGTTAAGTAGCTCATCGGAAGATGTTTTGAGAGTAGTCCTGCTGGAATTTCCATCATTATCCATCATGAATCTAAGATTAGTTATTCTTGATAAGGAAAGACAATGCTGCAGCAGTGCCTATGCAAGCAAAACAAGATCATTTACCCTATTGTTATACAGTTTAATGATGGGAAATTAGCCATTTACCACCCAACTGTTAATGCTTAATTTGCACTTTTATACATGTAAATTTAACACTATTAGTAAACTAAATTACCTAATGAAACATTAGATAGAATATTCCTATCATGCAAATTAAATAGCTTAACAACTTGACTCTTCTTAATGACTCAGACTTAGTATCTACTGGTGGTAACGGAAGCAAGACCATTACATTTTTGTTAAAGAATTCATTGAAAGGAAAAAGGATGGTTTCTCTCTCAAAGTGATGCGCATGAAATATATGAACAACAAAATGCCCCTGTAATTTCTAAAATCATGAAGGGACTTTTTTGGGAGATGGATGCCTCTATCCTTCTCAGTCTCTGTGGTATGATGGCTACAATATCTTACACATGGAGCAGGCACTCCACCATCCTTGATTTGAAGTTGATCACTTTACTTACCACCTCCTCCATTTGGGCCTTGTTGGCTTCCGTAAATGATTTGCAACATCTGCCTTAAGTGAAGATTTAGCACCACCGTACCAGAGCAAATTACTGCAGATGCTGGAAACCTGAAATAAAATCGGAAACTCCTTGAAGTACTCAGCAGGTCAGGCAACATTTGTTGAAAGCGAAACAGAATTCATATTACATGCTGTTGATATTCCATTGAACATGAAAACATTAGAGATGTAACTAGTTTTATGCAAGTACAGGGGCAGCGAAAGAGGGGAGGGGAGGAAGCAAACAAAAGGCAAGTCTGTGATAGGGTAGAAGGAAGGAGAGATTACATGATAAAAGGGACGATGGTGCAAGGCAATACTGGAATAGTAATGGGATGAGTAAAGAAACAAAAGCTGGGTCTAGAAGAGATATAAATGGGAAAAGCAGATCATAGCTAAAATCAGCTGTCTGAAAAAAATGGGGCAGAGGTTATGATCTGAAATTGTTGAGCTTAGTGTTGAGTCTGGAAGGCTGCATCATTCCTGATCAAAAGATAAAGTGTTGTTCCTAGAATTTGGATTGAACTGGAGCAGTGCAGGAAGCTGCGGATTGAGAGGTCAGACAGTGAATGGTGCAGAGAATTAAAATGACAAGTCACTAGAAGCTTTGGGTCATGCTTGTGGAATGAATGGAGCTGCTAGACTAAACAGCCAGCCACTCTGTGTTTGGTCTCCCAAGCAGCAAACAGAATAAACTAACTTGAATGAATTCCATGGTAAATCACTGTTTCACCTGGAAGGAGTGTTTAGGAGCCTGGACGGTGGGAAGCAGGGAGGTGAAAGGGAAGGTGTTACACCATGAGTGATTGCAGGAAGTGGAGGGAATGGGGGAACGGTGCTGCCTGAACTGCTGAGTATTTCCAACATCTCCTGTTTTGATTTGCCACCTTCATGGTGAACCACAAAGATATATAGGTGGCAGTATGTATCTATACCGTTCCTCATGCCATGGTGTTGGTTGTGTGAGTGCCTTCTGGAGTTTTGTGTGACACATTAGGTACATGTGGTAAATTAAAACAGGAAATGCTGTAGGTCAGACAACACCCTTTCCTCTGGACTCTGCATGATTCGGGTTGTTCTGTAGAGAAAAAAATTACACATAATTAACTTACTATTCTATTGATCTTCTCCTACTGTGAGACACATAATATTACCCATCAAGCAGGAATGGGACAACATATTCTTTAAGTTTTATCACAGACTGCACTTCTTACCCAGTAAGGTGCCAGAAGACAATATGAAATGAGGAAAGATACGCACAGAGGCACTGGTAGGTGCATTCATTTCAGTTTCTGCCATACCCTCACAATTTGCTAAACATGTGGAAGAATTTTCCCGTTGGTGTACGGGGGCGGGTCCCGTACATCCGTGTGTAAAATAACGAGTGGATACATCGGGCGAGAATCCCGATATTTCATTGGGCGGGCGCGCGATGACATCTGCTGCGCAACCACCATTAATTAACAGGCCACTTAAGGCCCTTGACTCCCCAATCGACACCGATTTTTAGGCGCCCGTGTAATCTTCGGGTCGGTGCATGGGCGCAACGGGCAGGCAGGTAGGACACATTTATATAAACCTCATCCACGGGTGGGATAAGAGGGCTCAGTGGGGTCCCAAATGTGCTCTCTCAAGTATTGATTTTTCAAAGTTTTTGAAACTTGCCTGTGTGATCTGCAATACTTCAAAACACATACCAGCTGCTTTGTCTGGACTCTTAACCCTCAGGTCAGCACTCTGCAGTGAGGAATCTGTTTTGGGCCTGCAGGTTTCTGGAAGCCTTTCCTTAGCCTGGGAATGGGAGCTGAACTCTCCACTGGAGGCACCTCCTCTGAGGAGGAAGGGAGGGCTAGAAGGGGTAGAAGGCCAGGAGTGCACATTCAGCCTCCAGGGGAGCCACCTTTGGGAGGACAGGCGCAGGCACAAGGGGCGCAGGGCCAAGAGGTAGACCAAGGCGGAAGGGGCCGCAGAAGACACCACCAACCTGCTGCCAGGGTTTACAGGTGGTGAAGCAGCTGCTTCAATATGCCTGAGGTGCAGTGCCGAAGGAGACAGTCAACTCTATCTGTCAGATGATTGGGCCTGAGATCTCTGCTAACTGTGTGGGTGGACACTCCATGCCAGTGACTCTAAAGGTCACAGCTGCCCTCAATTTCTATACCTCTGGCTCCTTCCAGGGCTCGGTGGGTGATCTTTGAGGTGTCTCCCAATCAGCTGTCCATACTTGTGTCAAGCAGGTCACAGACGCTCTGTTCAGGCATGCATTGACCTTTATCCACTCCCGTTGGGACCACGCAAGCCAGACACAGCGAGCCAAATCCTTCGCGGCCATTGCTGGCTTCCCCCGCGTCCAGGGTGCAATAGACTGTACACATGTGGCCATTCAAGGCGCCAGCAGGTGAGCCCGGTGCCTTCGTCAACAGGAAGGGCTTCCACTCCATGAACATGCAGATAGTGTGTGATCACAGGATGCTGATTCTACAAGTCTGTGCAAGGTACCCAGGCAGCTCCCACGATGCCCACATCCTCAGACACTCCCAGGTTCCAGGGCTCTTCAGTGCTCCAGCCTGGCTGGATGGATGGCTGCTGGGTGACAAGGGATACCCCCTCAGAAGGTGTCTTATGACACCTCTCCGCTTTCCAAGAACAGAAGCTGAGCAGCGCTACAATAGGAGCCACGGCACCACAAGGGCTGTGGTGGAGAGAACTATTGGTATTCTCAAGATGCGCTTCCGATGCCTGAACTGTTCACTCCAGTACCCCCCAGATAATGTATCGGTGTTAGTGGTTGCATGCTGCGCTCTCCACAATCTTGCGCTGGAAAGGGTGGACGCAGTGGACGATGAAGGCATCAACGCAGTGGCTGCGGCTGCACACGATGAGTCCAGCAGTGAGTCCGAGGATGAGCACGCACAGGGAAATGCTGAGGGGGTAGACGCTGACCCGGGCATACTGTAGGGAGGCAGGGACACCCGGGAGGCTTTAATCCAATGAACCTTCAGCTAGCACACCACAGATGGACCTCCAGGACAAGCCTGGGCAGTAGGCTCCATACTCGATACCTAATTGCCAAATCTTCCAGGTTAGGAACAGTAACTTAGAGCCTTGTTAATAAGGCTGAATGTCCCACAAAGCACTCCTAACATTTTTGGAAACTATACACATGCAGAAGAAAAGAGGCACCTTCAGCCATGGTCACATGCCTGAATTTAACATCACAGGCAAAGAAATTTAATTAAACCAAATGACACGGGTGTTCCAATTCAAAGCAAATCATAAATTCCTCATCTCAAGCCAACACAAAAGCACCAGTGATAAACCCGTGGTGTGCCTAAGGTGCCTTATGTTTTCGTTTCCGGGTGCTACGTCTTGGTGCTGCCCCATCGCTGGGAGTGGCGTCTGAGACAGCCTGCTGACTGTGCTGTCCTGTTGGGTTCGATGACCTTGGTGGTCGTCCTCTGGCCCGTGGAGCCTGTGCTGGCCCCGCCTGGGAGGGAGCTGCCAGTTCCACAGCTGGCATCTCCCCAGTCATCGCCGCCTCACCGGATGCTATGGTCACAGGCAGAGGGGCGGAGTGCTGCCCTTATCCGGAGCGCCCTGAGAAGAGCCCGCAGAGACGACAGGCAGCTGCTGCGCTGATGTGAGGTCACTTCAGACCTCCCTACTCACCGTGGATGGATAGACACTGAGCTGGGAAAATTGGTGCCTAGACCATCTCCCACACTGGCATTGGCCAGCTGAGGTCAATGCCGATGTGAGGGCTTGTTGGTCAGAGCGGATCCCCAGGAAGCCCTGATGAGTCTCCTGGAGGAGGCTCTCCATGAGACGACGAATGGCGCTCGGACATGAAGCTCATTGCTTCGGCGAGTGTCCGTGTAGACTCCTCCACCACGGAGACTAAGCCAAGCATAGCCTCATGTATCTCCCCCAGATGCTCCCCCACGCCCGGCCGCATTTCATGCCCCTGCTCTGTTGCGGACGACTCCAGAGGCACATCATCAGGCACCGACTGAGCATGTGGCTGGTCCCCTGCAGTCCTCCGACTGCTGGTGCCATGGCACCCTCTGTCTCTGCCAGCTCCTCCAGTGACTGTGAAGTACCCTCACCGCTGTGCATTGGGACACTAGCTGATACTCTAACTCCCACCGAGGTGCTAGTATCTGCGCTGGTGCCTGCCTGGCAGAGATGGTGTGACACTGGTGAGACTTCAGGACCCTCCTGTTGCTCCTCCTCCTGGCCCTGCTCTGCTGATGCTGAAAAGAGGAACAAGGACATTGGATCAGTTAACGTGGAGACAATGACAAAGTGCATCCCTGTCCCCCGGATCATTATGTATTCATCCTTCCATAAGTAATGGTCAAGCCATGTTGCAAAATTAAATCAATTAACATTCAGCACTGCTATGGCTGTTGGGAGAACAATGCTGACCTCACTGCTGGGCAAACATACCTGGCCGTGGCACCCCAGCCTCACCGACACCAGTGGACCTGGGCGCATGGAGCCTCTCCAAATCCAGGGCTCCTGCTCAAACCGGCTGAGAATGGCTAACTGTGCCTGGCCACCACCAGTACTCACACATTCTGCCGCGTTATGAGCATTCTTCTCCTGAAAATGAGAGAAGAGCATTGATTAGTGCAAATTATACATGGACTCTCTTCGTGCACAGCCCACCCCAACCAGAGTGGGACATATCAGGGCTCCAGTGCCTCCTCACCCCGCTGCTGCTGAACATTCACACCAAGGTGATAGGCCTGCTCCCCACCCACCCACCCCGGCCACAAGCTGCCTACATCACATTAGGCACCACACGGCATATCCTTCCACAGCAAGGAGGCACAAGCATGTGTAGCGCAGAGGGCAGCAGATGGTTCATTGCCACGCCACCTTGAAGCTCCCCTCCCGGCATGTCATCACCCTGACTTGGACATGCCCTGCAGTTCCAGCACTGCGCCTAGGTGCAGCTCCTCCAGGTTGCCCCCAAAACAGCCATGTGGGTCTCAGTGTGCCACATGCTGCAGGCGTGGGACCCATCTGTTCACCACCCTCTCAGGCTGACCTCGACAGGGGCAACATCCGATGCCCCACCCAGCAAAGGACACATGCCGTCAATGATTCAATGCAGTCATTACACTCAGACTTGGGGTGGGGGGTGCAGCAGGGAGGAAAGTTGACCTGCTGGGTTAAGTGCCAAATGCCAGCATTATCCTCACCCTTCCAGAGCACAACAAGGCATTGAAATGTTCGCGACACTGGATCCAGGTGCACTGCACCACATTGCAGGAGCTCACCACCTCCGCCACCTCCTCCCAGGCACGTTTCACACCCCCTCCCCCCACCCCAGCCATCCAGAAAATCCTTCCCATGGTGAATTAAAACTAGTTTTTGATCCCTGCCTTTTGCCCTTAATGACCATATAGTCCAGGAGGTGATAGATTTATCTGTGATCTACATCAAATTTTGCTGATCACAGCTGAAGTAATGATGAGGGTGAGGGTGAGGGTGAGGGTTGTGATGCAAAAATTAGCCTCAGCATCCTAGATTAGGGAGGTGAATATCAGTGGTTGTTTCTGCTCCTGACCTCTCCTGGAATTATACACATGGTCAAGCATATTGAGGACTGCTTTGCGCTGTGACACTGTAGGGTCAAATAAGCTGCTAACACTCACTGTCAAGACACACATAGGAGGAGAGGAGGAAAAAGGGATTTATTTTTTCTTATGTTTTATCTTTTCTTTTTGCATCACAGGATCTTTTGCTGACCTGCCAGTATCAGTGGAGTGGATATGGCATTGACCCTGCAGGTGATTTCTTTCAAGGTTTGCTTCTGTATTTGTGAGTTTTGGTGTGCACCAGAGATGAATAGTGCTGACCTCAGGCTTGTACTTTCCAGTCAGACTCACTTCAGCACCGCTAAAATGGTCCTTTCTGGGGCTTTCCCAGTCACAGTTCTGAAGTTTCTGATTTTCACAGTTATACTCGTGAAAAGTTTATTTTCTACATGGTCAAAGGGATCATTCTGAACTCTTATAATTACTTATCAAATGTGATTTATTTAATACAATTTATTAAACTTCACAATTTTCTGACTAGTGGGAACATTGAGAGAAAACACCAACATTTGTAGGTGTTTGTAAATGCTCTGCATTGTATAATAGATAGGCCCATTGGAGGCTCAAATAATGAAAAAGATCTTAGTTATCAACCAGCTGAAGTTTACTCTTGTTGCATATGATGGTTGGAATTTTACCAGGCCTGTAAGATCAGGTAGGAGGCAGGTGGGACCGATAAATGCAGACAGTGCCTGCTCGCACACATGTCCGATGTCATGACATCGCTCCCATATTTAACAAGCGGTGGTAAAAATGGAGAGCGAACCCCTCACTACAACATGGTGGGAAACAATTGAATTTCTTTTGAAAGTACTCTACAGTTGCCCCCACCGGCCAGGGGTTTGAAAGCCTATGCACCACTCATAAAATACAAAATGCAGCATATAATTCTATTCAATTGTGTTTAAATTCAGATTAACTAAAGGGTTAACATCAGAAGTACATGATGCTGACCTAATGATGATATAACATCACGTGGTTGAGTTACAGAAATTTGAAGGGAACAGAAGTTCCAACCTCGTGCAGAGATCCCAATATGTATATAGTATCTGTAAATAAAGAGTAATGGTTTAACAAACTACTTGAGAAGCTTATGTTGGGAGAAAAGGCAATCCCCAAAGAACCTGGTCTGGACCCTGAACATGTGAAGAAACATAGTGGCAGCGGGCAGCGAGTAAAAAACCCAGAAAAAACTCCAAGAAGCAGCTCCAGATCTGGCACGTCAAGAGATCCCTTAAAAGAAGGAAAAAAGGACCAAATTCAAAACTCATCAAAAAGCCGGAGCGTGGTGGGCACAGCAGATGCAGCTGAGACACAGACCCAGAGTCCAAACAGCAGTGAGCACAGACCAGAACTAAAAAGCAACACCAGTGTAGCAGCAACTATTCCAGGGCTTGGTACGAGCATGGAACCCACACTACCGGAACCATTCCAGAGCGCTGAAGGCTCACAAAAGGCACAGCGTTGAAACAACTGGAGGCAATGGTTTTCCAGATATAGAACTGCTTCTGGTTTGCACAAAAATGAACAAAAGAATCAGGCCAGTACATTGGAGCTATTGCCAATGGCGTAATAGCGAGGCAGGGAGGCGATGAGATTTCAAATTCTTATGAATAAGTCCTGCAAGCATTTGATTCATATTCCAGCATTTATAAAAATTTAATCATCGAAGGGGCAAAATTTGACAAGCGAAAGCGAAGACCAAGTGAAAACATGGGTTCATTCATTAACAATCTATACAGGCTGTTAGAAAATTGCGACTACGCAATATTGAGGGATGATTTCTGATTTGTGATCGATTAGTAGTTGGGTCTTAGCTGAAGCTCTATCAGACCACTTGCAGATGAGAGAGGATCTAACTTTAGTCAAGGCAGTACAAATTGCGAGACAAACTGAGCTCAGAAAACAAAATAGAGCGTTTGTTGGTGGAGAAGGCAAGATCCCATGGAAAAGAATGAGTGAGGCCATTCAGTATGTAGGCCAGAAGAGGGAAAGTGCACCAAAGCAGAAATCTATGAAAACGAGTTAAGCACAGCAACTGCCATCTTGAAACGCTTTCAGTGTAGGAGGAAAAGCTCTCCTGCTGCCATACCACCTTCCACCGTCTGGGTGCTCACCCCTTCCCATCCAGCACACCATCGCGCATTGCTACATGCAAGCCCCAAAGAGAAGAGCGGTATGAAGGATGGAGGTCTTTGAACTGCACCCAGGGTTGGGAGTTGACCCAATGGCTGCTGCCTTCCTCTGTAATCTGTGACCAAACTTGCTTGGTGAGGCGGGCCAATCTTTGCGTGCCACTCCTTTGAAAGACGATCTCCTGCGCTCGCCGTTGTAGTCTGGAAGAGAACCAACAGGGAGGCACAACTAAACTATGGGGCCACCTGGTGTCTTCTCTCTGCAATGGTTACAGCAGCCTCCCAGTCCGCTCTTCGGGCCCACAGTTGAATTACAGGGGTGCAGGGGTCTTCAGTTCAGCCACAAGGGTGCAGGGGTCTTCAGGTCAACTACAGGGGTCTTCAGCACTGTTGCTGATGCAGTCATTAGCAACAAGGCAGCACTGCTTGCGAGGCTGGCAGCCCTTTAAAGATGGCACCCACATCTGCCTTTCAGTCAGGTGATGCTGTGTTTGCCGCCTCATTGTCCATCCCCACTCATCAATTAGGTGGATTCCGAATCTCCAGGCAGTAAATTGGCCAGGGGGCACATGATCACAGTTGGCCAGTAGCATGTTTCTCGAGCAGAAACAGGGCTCACTTCCGGAGTTGCCACTATGATCCTCGTCATCCAAGTAAAGTTCAACCTGATATCTTTCCACGCAATTACAATAGCAGTTTTGCAATCTATCCCAGATATTTACTTCAGAATTTGCTGTAATAGGGCATCTCATGGCGTACACCCTTAGTTACGCTTGCCCCGCCCCTTCAACTGAAAACTTTTTTGCCCACTAAGTTGCTGGAAGTGTGAGCAAGCAACTGTGTATCTCCTTAACCAATCAGACTGAAGGATTGAAAAATAACACAAGGTTTGAAAAAGGAGTGTAAATTAGAGTGGTTGAATTCAATATCAAATCAGATACAGAAAGAGAAATAGAGGGAAATAAAAATTAGATTAAGAAACAGAGAAAAATAGAGAGACAGAGAAAGAAAAAATTGTTAGATTTTGACATTTTTAAAATTTCCAACAACAATTAATACTTGAAGGAATGAGACTCCACATGTGCAATGGTTAACTTTCACTGCCGGAGAGGTTGATTGACAGTAAGCAACAAATCAACAATGCAACTTCAGCCTGGAAAGCTGAATAGAGTTCACAAGAAATCACAAGTGAACATTTCATGGAAGACTCAAATCAGATGACCACTGGCTTCGATCCTCTACAAAGCTCTTGGGAAACCGTAAAGCACATCCACAAAATCCATGGCAGATGCTGATCATTGATCACAAATGAAAAAGTAAAAACTCTAAGTCTGCAAATATGGTCACTCAGAATAGACCGTGAGTCCAATGTCCAATTCAAAAATACAAAGGAGGCATCAAAGCGATACCATCCTCTGCTCCTGACTTTACCACTTGAATGCAAGATTATAGTTGTTGCTCAACATCTACATCAGACATAAGAAAGAGAGAGAACAGTTATCATGTCATTAAAAGGGTATTTACACTTGAAATGTTAAGACATAGCTTTCTATGGCAAATTTAGTCTGTATCTACCACGCCAATACAACAACTTCACACCATTAAAAGCATTTCAATGGTGAGGCAGTTGTAAGATGCTGTTTTGGTAAAGGGAGTTGCGGGGCAGTGCAGTATGAGCAGCAACTTTTGGATATTGGCATTTAACCACGCAACTGGTCCTTGGCTGAAATCGCCACATTTGCGCATAAATAACTGCAGATGCCATTAATCTCACCATTATTTTGTTAGTAAAATCTGGGCCTATTTATCCTTTATAAGGATATCAGGCTGGCTTAATATTTTACAACATTTTAAGGACATTTAAATGACGAACAGGGCTAACTGTTACCTATGTGACAAAGTCACATTCATGCCATATCACACCAGGACCATAAAGTGGTGACCTATTACAATGGTTTATTTTTAGGTTATTGGTTTCAAATTGTGAAAATGTCATCTTGTGGTTGATAAAAAGGCTGTACTTGTTCTGAAGATTAATAAGCCACTGCAATGTGACATGGTTGCTGTGGCCTGTGGGATGTATACAGGCATCAATGTGATTCACGTAAAGAAACTAAAAGCAGTTCAAGAGAGCAACCAGGTCAGAAAGAAGGAGATGTAGAGTAAGACAGACAGTAAAGTAATGCAAAACGTGCACAAGTGAGAGCACAGAAGATAGTATAAGATACACAGACACAGTGAGGGAGATCTTGGCCAGGGATTATACGTTTCCCCCACCGGTGGGTTTGTAGGCAGGAGGTGACCACTACATTTCTCCATGGTCTTCCCAACGGGTTCCTACCTGCCCCAACTGCTCCACAATTATATGCTTGGATGGGCGAGGCCTAGGCCGGCCAGCTGGCTAGCCCTTGCATCAATTGAGGCCCATAAGTGGCCAATTATTGACAACTTAAGACTCGTTCCCTGCCCAGCCTTTATTTTCAGACTGGTGTCACGACTCACTGGGGATAGTGCACTATAACATCAAGCCCCACTGCCCCCTGAGCTGCAACAAACATGAAAAATTTGACCAAACCACCAGATTGCCCCAATGCTACCTAACTGTTTAATTTAGGTTAACAGAATATGAGCAGCAGGCTTGTAAACGTAATAAGTAAATAAGTGTTTATTGAACAAATTGTCTTTAACTGGTGGCAAAAGAAAGAAATATGAATTGCTAACTTCTAACACTATAACTTAAACTCTACCCCTTTCCTAAATCTCTATACACATGCACACACACAAAACACATAACACACACAAAACTTAGATTTTAAAGATAGGGTAAAACAGTTCAATAACACCAGTTCTGGAGTACAGGATTCAATGTGTTGATTTTGATCAACGTCTTCCAAATTCCTTTCAATTATTGTTGATGACACGAGGCTTTCTTACAGCACTTTCAGTCTATATTCCATTGGTTGAACACTTGCTTTTCAACGTCTCTAACAGGGATTTCCCCTTTGCCTCTTGACAGGGGTTTCAGAGAGAGAGCAAGTTATAGAGATATGAGAAGAAAAGAAAACAGCAAGCTATTATTGTGGAATTACTGGAGTCTTCCACACACAGGAGAAATAGGTTTTCGGTCTTTTGCCTTTCAGGCTAGGAGCTGTTCTGCTCACTGCCCTCACACAAAAACTGGTCACCTGGTCAGGACAAATGCTGTTGTCAGATTGCTCCCTTGGTCCTGGACTCCTTTCTGGCACCATCCTGTCTTTCGTGGCACACCCTGTTCCAGGACTGCAACATTGTATATTTCTCTCATCCTGTCCCAGTGGACATGTCTTTCAGCCATTGTAATTTTACCGCAGTCCAACACAAATAAAAAGATATGTTCCTTACACTGGCAGGAGGAGTTCAGTGGCGGGGGGAAGCCCAAAAACAAACAGTGTTCAGGCCTTGGGTGGTGGGGGTTGGGGGGAGGTGGTGGATGCCTCCATCAGCAGCCTCCTTTTAACATTGGGCACCACCTCAAAAGGTCTGATTCCTGCAAGGTCTCCATGCTCTCCCTCAGCCTCTCTACCAACACTCCACTTTTCTCTGCCCCCTCCCCTGGGCGCCGTCTCCCGTCCCCACCCAGAAATCCCACACATACCTCGTCCTGGACTCTCAGGACTTAGGCACTGTAGGGACTAGAGAGCTCCCAGACAATCAGATTACCAGCACGTCTCTGAAGCCAGACTTTCTCCCTAGTGAGGGGCGAAAGTCCCATCTCCAGCCAATTAATGCTTGTTGGAGCATGAAATCACTGCGGGGCAGGCAGTTTTGGCAGGGGTGTGTTCTCTGCCGACTTTTCAGATGGCGGGAAGGGAAACCCCGCCATTCTAAAAATCCTGGCCCTTGACTTTATGTCTTCCTGTGTAGTGCGCGATGGTGTGTTGGCAGCCCATATGACATCTCTCCCAATTTTTATTTCCGTTGACTTCAATGTGAGAGATATAAACGGGCTACTGACTCACTAGATTTACACCATTGCACTGTCAGAATCTAACCCAGCAAAGGGATGAGTTCAGAGAGACAGAGGCAGATTTAGAAGTACAGCTAGTAAACCGAATTAAGAAATAGCAAAACGTATCAGTTTTACAGGCTTCTACTTGTTTTCTTGGCTGTTAGTATTTATTTTGCAGGTTGGATTCAGTGGTTTTGGTCAGTTCTGGTTTTACACACGTAAGGATTAACTGGGTGATCATTTTTGCAATATGCCATGTGCTCTTGGCAGTTTTATCTTTGGACTGGTTTTAATAAAATATGGAAATCTTTCATATTATACTACTTTTAATTGATAATTAGCATAAAATTCCAAATTAATGACAATCTGTTTGAAACTAAAAGTAACTGATTCTGGAGCCTTTATAATGCTATAAGATGCTGTCTGTCCTAAAAACGTAATGTAATTTCACATTTCTAAGGCCTGGATTATAAATTAATTTTACATCCCTAGCAGAGTAGGTAAGAACTGTACAAGTTTACAGGTTATAAAACGTATACAAAAGAATGTAATTTAAGATTTTCATTGAACATTATTTTTGAAAGACAGTCGAAGAAAAGAAATCCTTATATTTTCATATATTTTACATTAATATATTTTGTCGAAATAAGTCACATATTTCTTTGTAAATCACTGAATAGACTACTAGCATGTACAAGTCCCGCTTCATTACTTGCTTTCCTAACTTGCTTCATTGCATAGTGTAGAGCTTATTCAGGTGTACATAATGCAGATGAATTTAATGTGAACTAATGGATTGCTGTGCGCAGACTAAGTATAATACTGTGTAAGAAACCCTTCGGTATTTTTAAAACTTACAGTGATGTAAAACTTCCATAAATTAATGGAGCAAAATGGAGATCAATATGATTGCTGAGTTTTGGTAATTTTAAATCAAGCATTTAACGGAGTAAAGAAAAATATTTGTATTTTCAAATTTCTATGTGGAGGTTTTACTGGTTTTATTATTTATAAGACAGAAATGCTATTCATAACAAGATTGTGACAAAATTATGAATTAAAACACCTCCCTTATGATAAAAGTGATTTTTGATCATTATCAGAGCATGATCTTACACAAACCAGAAGAAATCAGGGAAGGAGTTAGACATATCTAACTATTCAAAAATGTATGCATTTTAATGCACAAAATGTGCTGGACTCTGGAGAGAAATATCGATAAAGAGTAAAGATATCACTAACATATCTAAACACAAAAAATATAACATGAAGCACTCATCTGCAAACCAGTAGATACATTCATTCAAAGATCACGGAACTGAAAAGTAAGCACTATTAAATATTCAGATGTCAACAGCCATTAGATGTGAACCCCTAACACAAACCCGTTTGTAGTTTCAAATAGCTTAATCTCTCAGATACACTTTCAACAACTTCAGCCTTCTGCCATTGGTAGTATTAATTGAAAGTTCATTCCAAACTAGCCCATTGCATAATGTAGATTCTACCCCTCATCTCCCACTTTCCCCATGTCTCTATTACCTCTGCAGCAACTCGTGGGCCTGGATTTTCATCCTCAAGGCAAGGAGTGGGAATTGGGAAAATTCTCAGCTCGGTCTGCTTGCCTTGGGAGAAAGTGTCTGCAAGTACAGGATTTTCATTATGGGGTGGAGGTGGGCAACCTCCTGAAACCTTTACTTTATTGCACTTCAGTAATCGTTATATTTCTATCCAGAAAATTGTTCTGGTCATTCAGAGCTTTACTGTGGTAATCCGAGAGACTACGTCAAGATGTCAGCCACAACATGGATAGAACGGGGAAATTTTGACTTCAGTGGGAAGCTGCCTATGTGAACAGGAGGGCTGCTTGGAAGTGGCAGCCGAAGGCCTAACTGTTAACTTCTGGGCCTCACTTACATGCTACCAGTCAGCTGCCTGTGTGAAAAAGTTGGAGAGGCGCAACTGGTCGACTGCCAGCGACTAGTCGGGTGCTGGAGGCTGCCTGCAGGTTAATTGTTGGGTTGGTTTTTTGGCAGGATCTGATGGATAGAAAGAGTAGAGGGGGGTGAGGGGGGTGGGGTGGGGGCTTAACTAGGACAGGCCCAGACTAGTGGTTCTCAATCTTTCTGCTTTTGAGGACCCCTTCCATTTATAAAAATTCCAAAGATGCCCTAAGACACATATTTTTCTGTATAAAATGTGTTTATACAATTAAACATATGTATTCATTATTAGATTCATTTTATGTTGCTGATGATAAGCAATCAAATTAACAATTCTTACAACCTAACACCATATGCTTGCCTCCCCAATAAAATCTCAATTTACAAAAATAAGCTTTCAATCTTGAAAATCCTAATGTTGAAGAAATATTTTTGTCATCTGGCTACTTACTAATCAGATATATTATATCCCACTCCACTCCCACCCTCACTTCTCAAACCATGCACACCCTCAGACATCAATGTTCGCTCTCGGGCACCTGGAAGTTGCTGTGCATATGTCATAACATTTAAGATTTAAAAAATTAAAGGTACCACACACTGAAATGAACAGGCTGCACACAACAACAAAAAAATGAAAGGGGATGTTGACTGACAACCTCATAGCCAATAGCTTCAGGCCTCTCTGCCATGGCAGATTGGTTAGGTGACAGTCTGCATCCTGTTGAACTTGTGTTGTGACATTAACATTATTTATAGTATTAAGCACCTTTTCATGTAGTCTGTACATTTCAAAACACTTCACAGAGTGAATTACCTACTGAATGCAGTGACCTATTTAGATAGGCAAGCTCACTGAGATAGATGGGGGTATTTCTTCTGTGGAGTAATGTTTGGGTGCAATTTGTATTCTTCCCCTACATGTTTTCTGGTTATATTTGGCAGACCTTTCACGCGCATCTCCTGATCCCCTAGTGGGTACAGAACCCCGGTTGAGAACTCCTGGTCTAGATTTTCCTCCTGAGTCTGAAGCACACCTGCTCCTACTGGCTCAGTGAAGGAAAGTTCAAGACTTACCAGGTTTCTACTTCCTGCAGATAAGGTTTCATTGAACAGGGCAGCTGTTGCAGGACTAGTCGGTCGTTAAAATGCCGTCATTGGACCCTGATCTGAATAAATGCATGAGGCTCCCCAGCCACCTAAACAAAGCAGTGATTTTGTAAGGACAAGGATGGAACAAGAAATTGACATTTTAACTCCCACTCTCTCTAGTTTCCACTGGGTGTGGGGACATGTAATTTCCCCTACAGTTTTTGACTGCTAAGTAAATGGAAATGTTATAAAATGCGTATGATAAAGATCACATTGAGTGAATTCATTCCATTTAAATTGTATTGAAGTAATCTCAAGAAATTCAGATAAAATGTATTATGTGGCATAATAGTTACTCCTTCTAAGCTGAATAATTCCAACATATAGAGAAAGAGGCCCCCAAACATCCAAATCTTATCGATTTCATTGAATTTCTAACTCGTTCCAACAGAACATCCTTTCTATGAGTCAGGCAACAATTATGTTTTGGTCTAATCTATCAATCATTTGCCTCAGAGCTATTCTTTGATTATTCTTCAATAGAGATATTCTTCAATATCTTTTACCGGACTTGAGTCAAAAATGTGCTCCTTTCATCATGACCAGTGCAATATTTTCTATTGAAAATGTGAGGTCAGTCCACTGAAACTCAATATGGCTGCCCCTGCCATTTTGATTTTTGTGATATCTAAGCTATCTTCAATGGACTTGCGATAAATTCAAGATTGCATGTATTTTACAACTTAATGAATTTCTTGTAAGAAAAATACCAACCTGGTCAAATTCAATATGTGCTCTTTCATTTATAAAGCTCTTGGTTACAGCAACATTCCTGGTTTACCCAAGTATTCCCTATTTCATTTTATGTTCCGTGCATTGTAGGCATTGTACCATACAACGTCTTACTCCTGGCAGTAGCATTAGTAGGATGTGAGTGTGGTCAGTGTTATCATGCACGTTCTTAATATCAGGAAAATATTTAATACACTTGGATCATTGGATATAAATCCTTTTCCATATGTGGCTCATTCCTCTGAAATTCGGTACAGATGCCCTGTGTAGGTTCTGAGGTTTTCCACCAGTGAAAACAGGATGGTGGAGCCTCAGAAATAGTGGTGATTACTTCTCCATTACTTCCATAAGTACATGGCACAAAGTGCTCCATTCATGCTACATCCAGTTTCAGCTGGCAGTCCGGCTGAAATGGTGCCTAGAGGTAAGTCTGTTTAATGCTGTGACCCTGGGAGCTCCTCAGTGTTCCACAAAAAGTGCTGTCTTCTCCTGGCCTGGAGAATGGCAGAACCACCTGATGTTGCGGCAGTCTATAGCTGCTGTGAGCATTCCATTTCTGCCTGCTGCACTGTGCTATTGAAGGTGGGCCTTCAAAATGGACTGACCCTCCTGCCAGCACAATCAGCTGTCCGGTCAGTGTGGTCTGCTGGTCAACTTTTTAAAAATTCATTCATAGGATGTGGGCTTCATTGGCTGGGCCAGCATTTATTGCCCATCCCTAGTTGCCCATGAGAAGGTGGTGGTGAGCTGCCTTCTTGAAGCGCTGCAGTCCAAGTGGTGTAGGTACAACCACAGTGCTCTTAGGAAGGGAGTTCCAGGATTTTGACCCAGCGACAGTGAAGGAGCTGTGATGTATTTCCTAGTCAGGATGGCAAGTGACTTGGAGGGGAACTTCCAGGTTGTGGTGTTCCCATGTATCTGCTGCCCTTGCCCTTCCAGATGGCAGTGGTCGTGGGTTTCGAAAGTGCTGTCTAAGGAGCCTTGGTGAGTTCCTGCAGTGCATCTTGTAGATGGTACACACTGCTGCCATTGTGCATCGGTGGTGGAGGGAGTGAATGTTTGTGGATGTGGTGCCAATCAAGCGGACTGCACTGTCCAGGATGGTGTCAAGCTTCTTGAGTGTTGTGGGAGCTGCACTCATTCAGATAAGTGGAAAGTATTCCATCACACTCCTGACTTGTGCCTTATAGATGGTGGACAGGCTTTGGGGAGTCAGGAAATGAGTTACTCACCATAGGGCTCCTAGCCTCTGACCTGCTCTTGTAGCCACAGTACTTATATGACTAATCCAGTTCAGTTTCTGGTCATTGGTAACCCCTAGGATGTTGATAGTGGGGGATTCAGTGAAGGTAATGCCATTGAATGTCAAGGGGCGATGGTTGGATTCTCTCTTGTTGGAGATGGTCATTGCCTGGCACTCATGTTGTGTGAATGTTACTTACCACTTATCAGCCCAAGCCTGGATATTGTCCAGGTCTTGCTGCATTTGGACGTGGACTGCTTCAGTATCTGAGGACTGATAGGGCAACATTTTTCCCCACTCATGGGGGAAGTGCGTGAGCGTGAGCGGGCAGGCGCTGCCACTTTACATGAGTGGCCCAATTAAGGCCCGCCCAGCGTGATGTCCACTAGGAAGCGCTATGCGCACCCTGTGCAAGCAGGGGGAATTCCCTGATCCAGGAGTGCAGTCTTTCGCGCATGCTCGAGGAAGAGCGCACCCACCTCCCTGAGGCAAATTGCTGCCCCAGAGAGATCGGCTCACAGTTTAAACTTTAAATAAAGCTGAGAAAAACATTTCCCTGCCATGTCCCCACATGTGACACTGTCACTTGAGTTGGGACATGTCCATAACTTTTATTTTAAAATATTGTGAGATTTTTAAATCCTCATGAAACCTCATCCCACCCATGGATGAGGTTTCCAGCTTTTTCTAAAGCCAGCCAGGGCTCCCGGCCTGCCCGCCAACCTTAAGGTTGGACGGGCAGGTCCATTAATGAGTTCAACTACTTTGTTAATGGCCTTAATAGGCCGTTGACAGGTCGGCGGGTGCGCACCCGACTCAGATGCACGCCCGCCGAACTGAGAGTCTGAATGATGCACCGTGACGTCTGGACACATGCCCGACATCACCCTGCATCATTTTACGCCTCGTCGAGTGGTACAACCCCCGCTCGCTGACCGGAAGATACAGCCCATAGACTCATAGGCGTTTACAGCACAGAAGGAGGCCATTTGGCCCATCTTGTCCATGCCAGTCAACAAAGATCTGATTACACTAATTCCATTTTCCAGCACTTGGCCCATAGCCCTGGAGGCTATGGCAATGCAAGCAAATATCTAAATACTCCTTAAATATTTCGAGAGTTTCTGACTCAACCACCCTTTCAAGCAGTCAGTTTCAGACTCTCATCAACCCCTAGGTGAAAAAATTCTCCTCAACTTCCCCCTTAGACTTCTACCTCTTACCTTAAATTTATGTGCCCTCGTTATTGACCTCTCTACTAATGGAAAATGTGCCTTCCTATTCAACCTCATAATCTTATACACCTTTATCAGGTCCCCTCTCAACCTTCGTTGCTCCAAGGACAACAACCCCAGCCTATCCAATCTTTCGTCATAGCTCAGACCCTCCAGCCCAGGCAGCATCCTGGTGAATCTCCTCTGCACCCTCTCCAGTGCAATCACATCCTTTTTATAATGTGGTGACCAGAACTGCACACAGTATTCCTGTTGTGGCCTAACCAGCATTTTATACAGTTCCAGCATAACCTCCCTGCTCTTGTATTCCATGGGCAGAATTTTCTGGATGGTGGGGGTTCGGAGCGGGAGTGAGCGCGGGCGGGTGCAGACCCGATCGCCATTCGCGATCAGGTCTGCGCCGCTATTTTTCGCAGGTGGGCAAATTAAGGCCCACCCAGCGTACTTCATGACTCCCATGCATAGCGGGAGTGGGTGGGCAGTGGCGGGCACGCTCAGCCCACCGGGTCCTATGGCGACCTGGCGACCTGTATAAAGGAAGACCCTGGCAGCCTTGGAAAGGCTGCTCGCAATGGCTGGGCAAAGGGCTCTGCAGAGGGGCAATGGAGGTTATGCAAGTCCGGAGGGTAGGCCATCGGGGCAGGATAGGGAGGAGGTGCCCCTCGTTTTTCCGATGACTGCCTTGCTGTCATCCTTGAGGCAGTGGCAGCACGGCGGGAGGTGCTGGCTGCCCAGGACAGGAGGAGGAGGCTCCCTCACATGATGAAACCTGCCTGGGAGGAGGTGGTGGAGGTGGTGAGCTCCCGTGACGTGGTGCGGCGCAGCTGGATCCAGTGTTGCAAGCGCTTCAATGACTTGTTGTGCTCTGGAAGGGTGAGGACAATGTTGGCTTTGGTCACTTAACCTGCAGGTCGGCTCTTTCCCCCCTGCTGCAGCCCCCCTGCCACCAAGCCTGAGTGTAGTGACTGCATTGAATCATCGCCGGCATGTGTCCTTTACTGGGTGGGCCAGCAGATATTGCCCATGCCAAGGTCACCCTGAGAGGGTGGTGAAGAGATGGGTTCTGCGCTCACAGCATGTGGTACACTGAGACCCACAGGACTGTTTTGGGGGTAACCTGGAGGAGCTGCACCTAGGCGCACTGCTTGAACTGCAGGGCATGTCAAAGTCAGGCTGATGACATGCTGGGAGGGGAGCTTCAAGGTGGGGTGGCAATGAACCATCTGCTGCCCTCTGCGCTCCACGTGCTTGTGCCTCCTTGCTATGGAAGGATATACCGTGTGGTGCCTAATGTGATGTAGGCAGCATGTGGCCGCGGTAAGTGGGTGGGTGGTGAACAGGCCTAGCATCTTTGTGAGAGTGTTCGGCAGCAGCGGGGTGAGGAGGCACTGGAGCCCTGATATGTCCCACTCTGGTTGGGGTGGGCTGTGCACGAAGCGAGTCCATGTACAATTTGCACTAATCAATGCTCTTCTCTCATTTTCAGGAGAAGAATGCTCATAACGCGGCAGAATGTGTGAGGACTGGCGGGGGCCAGGCGCAGTTAGCCATTCTCAGCCGGTTTGAACAGGAGGCCCTGGATTTGGAGAGGCTCCATGCGCCCAGGTCCACTGGTGTCGGTGAGGCTGGGGTGCCACGGCCAGGTATTTATGCCTAACAGTGAGGTCAGCATTGTTCTCCCAACAGACATTGCAGTGCTGAATGTTAATTGATTTAATTTTGCAACATGTCTTGACTATTGCTTATGGAAGGATGAATACATAATGATCCGGGGGACAGGGATGCACTTTGCCATTGTCTCCACGTTAACTGATCCAATGTCCTTGTCCTTCCTTCCAGCGTCAGCAGAGCAGCACCGGGAGAAGGAGCAACAGAGACCCCCTCTCACAGCTGAGGGCCCTGAAGTCTCACCAGTGTCACACCATCTCTGCCAGGCAGGCACCAGTGCAGATACTAGCACCTCAGTGGGAGTTAGAACATCGGCTAGTGTCCCGGGGCACAGCGGTGAGGGCACTTCACAGTTACCGGAGGAGCTGGCTGAGACAGAGAGTGCTCATGGACTGCAGGGGACCAGGCACATGCTCAGTCGATGCCTGATGATGTGTCTCTGGATTCGTCCGCAACGCAGCAGGGGCAGGAAATGGGGCAGCCTGTGCGGGAGCATCTGGGAGATACATGAGGCTATGCTTGGCTTGGTCTCTGAGGTGGAGGAGTCTACACGGACGATCACTGAATCAATTAGCCACATGTCCGTGCGCCATGCATCCCCCATGGAGACAGTGGCGACCCTCATGGAGAGCCTCTTCCAGGAGACTCATCAGGGCTTCCTGGGGATGCGCTCTGACCAGCAAGCCCTCACATTGGCATTGATCTCAGCTGGTCAGTGCCAGTGTGGGAGATGGTGTGGGCACCAATTTTCCGAGCTCGGTGCCCATCCATCCACGGTGAGCAGGGAGATCCGAAGCAACCTAATGTCGACGCACCAGCTACCTGTCACGTCGTCTCCGCGGGCTCCTCTCAGAAGGCTCCAGGTGAGGGCAGCAGCTCCTCTGCCCCTCTGCCAGTGACCATAGCAACCGGTGAGGCTGCGATGACTGGGGAGAAGCCAGCTGTGGAACTGGCAGCTCCCTCCCAGGCGTGGCCAGCACAGGCTTCATGGGCCAGAGGATGACCGCCAAGGTCGTCGAAGCCAACAGGACAGCAGAGTCAGCAGGCTGTCTCAGATGCCACTCCCAGCGAGGCGTCAGCACCAAGACGTAGCACCGGGAAACTTAAACATCAGGCACCTTAGGCACACCATGGGTTTATCACTGGTGTTTTTGTGTGGCCCGAGATGAGGTTGAATTTGAACACCCTTGTCATTTTGTTTCACTAAGTTTCTTTACCTGTGATGTTAAATTCAGACATGTGACCACGGCTGAGAGTGTCTCTTTCCTTCTGCATATGTATGGTTTCCAAAAATGTTAGGAGTGCTTTGTGGGACATTCAGCTTTATTAACAAGGCCCTTAGTTAATGTTCCTAACCTGGAAGATTTGGCAATTAGGTATTGAGTATGGAGCCTACAATCCCGGCTTGTCCTGGAGGACCATCTTTGGTGCGCTAGCTGAAGGTTCATTGGTTTAAAGCCTCCCAGGTGTCCCTGCCTCCCTGAAGTATGCCTGGGTCAACGTCTACCCCCTCAGCATTTCCCTGTGCGTGCTCATCCTTGGACTCACTGCTGGACTCATCGTGTGCAGCCGCAGCCACTGTGTCAATGTCTTCATTGTCCACTGCGTCCCCCTTTCCAGCGCAAGATTGTGGAGAGTGCAGCATGCAAATACTAACACCGATACACAATCTGGGGGGTACTGGAGTGGGGTCCCTAAGCGGTCCAGGCATTGGAAGTGCTTCTTGAGAAGACTGATGGTTCTCTCCACCACAGCCCTTGTGGTGCCGTGGCTCCTATTGTAACGCTGCTCAGCTTCTGTTCTTAGATGGCGGAGAGGCAGCATGAGCCACCTTCTGAGGGGATAGCCCTTGTCACCCAGCAGCCAACCATCCAGCCGGGCTGGAGCACTGAAGAGCGCCTGGGAGGGTCTGAGTATGTCAGCGTCGTGGGAGTTGCCTGGGTACCTTGCACAGACTTGTAGAATCAGCATCCTGTGGTCACACACTATCTGCACGTTCATGGAGTGGAAGCCCTTCCTGTTGACGAAGGCACCGGACTCACCTGCTGGCGTCTTGATGGCCACATGTGTGCAGTCTATTGCGCCCTGGACGCGGGGGAAGCCAGCAATGGCCGCAAAGCCTCTGGATCACTGTGCCTGACTTGCCTGGTCACAGCGGAAGTGATGAAGGTGAATGCACGCCTGAACAGAGCGTCTGTAACCTGCTTGACACAAGTGTGGACAGCCGATTGGGAGACTCTGCAAAGATCACCCACCGAGCCCTGGAGGGAGCCAGAGGCATAGAAGTTGAGGGCAGCTGTGACCTTTATAGCCACTGGCATGGGGTGTCCACCCACACAGTTAGCGGAGATCTCAGGCCCTATCATCAGACAGATATAGTTGACTGTCTCCCTTGAGAAACGGAGCCTCCTTCGGTACTGCACCTCAGACATACTGAGGTAGCTGCTTCACCGCCTGTATACCCTGGCAGCAGGATAGTGGCATCTTCTGTGGCCCCTTCCACCTTGGACTACCTTTTGGCCCTGCATGCGTTGGCCTGCGCCTGACCTCCCAAAGTTGGCTCCCCTGGAGACTGAATGTGCACTCCTGGCCTCCTCCCCTTTCTAGCCCTCCCTTCCTCCTCAGAGGAGGTGCCTCCAGTGGAGAGTTCAGCTCCCATTCCCAGGCTATGGGGAGGCTTCCTGAAATCTGCAGGCCCAGAAAAGATTCCTCACTGCAGAGTGCTGACCTGAGGGTTAAGAGTCCAGACAAAGCAGCTGGTCTGCATTTTGAAGTATTGCAGATCACAGAGGAAAGTTTAAAAAACTTTGAAAAATCAATACTTGACTGTGCACACTCGCGACCCCAGTGAGCCCTCTTATCCTGTCTGTGGATGAGGTTAATATAAATGTCTCCTATCCCCTGCCCATTGTGCCCGTGTGCCGACCTGAAGATTGCACGGGCGCCGAAAAATTGGTTTCAATTGGTGAATCAAGGGCCTTAAGTGGCCCGATAATTCAAGGAGGGCGTGCATTGGAGAACATCACGTGCACGCCCAACGAAATATCGCGATGGCGCGTGGTGACATCGGAGCCCGCCCCCGCACGCCAATGGGAAAATTCTGCCCCATGTCTCGGCTAATAAAGGAAAATATCCCATATGCCTTCTTAACCACCTTATCTACCTGCTCTGCTACCTTCAGGGATCTATGGATTTGCACACCAAGGTCCCTCTGATATTCAGTACTTTCCAGGGTCCTATCATTCATAGTGTAATCCTTTGCTTGTTAGCCCTTCCCAAGTGTATTACCTCACACTTTTCTGGGTTGAATTCCATTTGCCACTGCTCTGCCCACCTGACCAGTCCATTGACATCCTCCTGCAATCTACGGCTATCCTCCTCACTATTTACCACCCTAACAATTTTCGTGTCATTTTGAGAACTTCTTGATCATACCCCCTACATTTAAGTCCAAACCATTTATGTACACCACAATCAGCAAGGGCCCCAGCACTGAGTCCTGCAGAACCCCAGTGGAAACAAACTTCCAGTCACAGAAACGTCCCTCTATCACCACCCTCTGCTTCCTGCTTCTCAGCCAATTTTGGATCCAATGTGGCACTTTGCTCTGGATCCCATGAGCTCTTACTTTCTTGACCAGTCTACCCTGAGGGACCTTATCAAAAGCCTTGCTAAGTCCATGTAGACCACATCAAATGCAATACCCTCATCAACACTCCTAGTTACCGCCTAATAAATGGAGTTGCGAATGGTGCTGAAAATTATGCAATCATCAGTGAAAAGCCCCCTTCTGATCTTATGATGGAAGGAAGGTTATTGATGAAGCAACTGAGGATGGTTGGGCCTAGGACACTACCCTGGGGAACTCCTGCAGTGATGTCCTGGTACTGAGATGATTGACCTCCAACAACCGCAACCATCTTCCTTTGTGCTGGGTATGACTCCAACCAGCGGAGAGTTTTCCTCCTGATTCCCATTGACTCCAGTTTGTCTAGGGCTCCTTGATGCCACACTCGGTCAAATGCTGCCTTGATGTCATGGGAGTCATTTTCACCTCACCTCTGGAGTTCAGCTCTTTTGTCCGTGTTTGAACCAAGGCTGTAATGAGGTCAGGAGAATGAGTGGCCCTGGCAAAACCCAAACTGGGTGTCAGTGAGCATGTTATTGGTAAGCAAGTGCTGTTGAAAGCACTGTTGATGACCCCTTGCATCACTTTACTGATGATCGAGAGTAGACTGATAGGGCTATAATTGTCCGGATTGGATTTATCCTGCTTTTTGCCTACAGGACATACTTGGACAATTTTCAACATTGATGGGTAGTTGCCAGTATTGTAGCTGCACTAGAACAGCTTGGCTAGGGGTGTGGCAAGTTCTGGAGCACAAGTCTCCAGTACTATTGCCGGAATGTTTTCAGGTCCCATAGTCTTTGCTGTATCCAGTGCCTTCAGCCATTTCTTGATATCACATGGAATGAATTGAATTGGCTGAAAGACTAGCATCTGTGATGCTGGGGACCCCTGGAGGAGGCTGAGATGGACCATCTACTCGGCACTTCTGGCTGAAGATTGCTGTGCATGCTTCAGCCATTTCCTTTGATTTTAAACCAGAACAGCCAATTTGGAACTCAATGTTCCAGCTGATGTCCCCTCTTAAACAAACACTTCTGAACATGTGCTCAGCAGCAGAAAGGATTCCCACCAATGCCTCCCAACCAGTGCAATTTAAAGGGATCATCAGCCAATTTCAGGTTAGTTGCTGATTTGCTTCAGTTGACTCTGTTTGGTGGTTAAAATTGGTAAAGTTGACATGGCGTGATGCTCAATGTGGAGAAAGTTCTGACCTCAAGGACTCTGGTCAATCCACTTGTTCTCAGCCATGACTGTTATAGTTACTATTCCCCTTGGACTACAGCATGAGAGGAAGATGGAGCATAGGCAGAAAAGAAGTGGACAAGCTGATCGCAGAGGGAGAAGGGGAAGAAGGGCTCTCAGAAAGGTGTTAGATGCTAAGGTCTCCTGCGACCATTTGTCTCACTTTAACTTTTGCCAAGTTACGTCGTCTACATTTTATGAAGAAACTGCTCATGGAACCTGCCACCTGTTGCAGCCAGAGCTGCAACTTCAGTGCAGTACAAGGATGGTGCTGTCACTGGCTGTGAAGTTGACCCTGGCCCTGAATTTCTTTGCATTCGGATCCTTCCAGGCTGGAGCATGCAACATCTGTAATAGTTCCCAGTTTGCCATCCACTGCTGCATGAACTAGGAGGCGGGAGTTCAGGTTAATTTTCTTTTCCACACTGCGGTTTCCCTCAATTATGAACGCTTGGCTTTGTGGGTGCTGCGTTCCAGAACTGCAAAGCTTACAACTTACTGATTATGTAGTTGTGTGTGACCTGCAACACATCATGCCAGTGAATGTCTGCTACCCTGGGAACAGTCTTGATGTTTTTATTCTGTACAGTCAGTATTTGACCCACCATGTCAAGCCAGAGAATGCCTGCTAAGCACCAAGAGCTATCCACATAACACCTGGCTTATGACTCTGCTGCACAATCCAACACGTAGCCAACATTTGTACAAGGAGACCTATGCTGCCACACAAAGCATCAGAGAGAAGACCATCAGGGCCCTGTAGTACTCACTGGAGCATGTGTCCCAATTCGTGGTGGTCCGCTGCATCCACCACAATACCACAATGTGACATCATGAGGGCACAGTTTTTACCACTAAGGACATGGTGAGAAGCTCAGGAGCAGAAAGACGAAGAAGAAGAGCAGGAGGAGGAGGAAAATGAGGAGGAGAAGCAGGAGGAAAAGGAGGAAAGGGAGGAGGAGAAGAAGGAGGAAAAGGAGGAAAGGGAGGAGGAGAAGAAGGAGGAGGAGAGGAGGCAACCAGAGCATCTGTTTCTGGCCAGGCTGTCCATGATTGCCTCATTTGATTATGGTCACACTAAACACAAGACCAAATCTGCATTTTACAACAGTCACACATTTTACCATTCCTCTGTTAGAACCATCGGAGTGTCGTCTTGGTCACAGTGTTGAAATAAAGCCGGCGCAAAACAACCATTCCAAACCAACTTTGTCCAGCAAATCATTCAATATTCCATACAAAAGTCAATGAATCACCCTTGTACATTCCTTTGTTCCTGTCTCTGTGCCTTTGCCTGTGCTAGTGCTCCTACTCAGTGGTTTCCCAGTGGCTGCAGCATAGCTGGTGGAAGGCTGCTGACTTTCAATGGGGAAATCAGCAGGATGACATGGAGCAGGTCTTGGCCTAAAAAGCTTGGCTTTGAACTACACCACCTCACTTGGGTGGCTGCAGTCTGGGCTGGCTGACAGGTAACAGCAAGGGCAATGACAAAGTGGCAATGGTGGGAGAATGAATGCTGCCATCAAGAGAGAGGGCAGCAGGTCTGTGCTCCATGGAGCCTCTGCCACTCTCCTCAGGTGGCATTTTAGTAATCCTGTTGGAGCACAGATTACTGGACACCTGTGAGAGCACCAATACCCACAGCTATGATGGCAGCAGTCTGAAACTGCATGGCAGTAAACTGTGCTTGGGTGGCAACAAGGTGATGGACGGAGTCATCCGGTCCCATTGGCGGTGGCCATCATGGTGGGTGTCAGTGGGTAATACGGCAAGAAGGCCAAAAACCGGCTTTAAGCCATCGTGAAGCCAGTTTGCGATTGTCTGCTCCACCCAATAATGGCGGGCCATATTTCCCACCACCGCACGTCAAAACCTAATTTCAATATTTTAGCATCTCATTATAAGCCCTGCTCGCCAGAATCATCTCCCCATGCTGGATCATCCGAGCACGTCACGCTGACGTGTTTCACAACTGTACATAAGTGACATGCACCCAGTGAGCTGCATTTCACTTGGGACTTCAAGGTTTGTTTGCCTACCTTGCTTTGAGGTTTGTTTGCCTACCTTGCTTTGAGGTTTGTTTGCCTACCTTGCTTTGAGGTTTGTTTGCCTACCTTGCTTTGGGCAGCACGCGCAGTCATCAGCACCAGGCTTTGCAGGCAGCACCACATCACTTTTAGGGGCTAATGCGCAGTTCTCTACCTACTTGACCAGCCATAAGGTGATGGTGGCTTTTCAACAGCTGCAGAGCTAGGACTTGCTTTGGGAAGGGGGAGAAGTGGCTCAGGCAAGGAAAGAGGCTGCAGGGTGAGGGCAGTAATGGGGAAGGGGGAGGTAGCCCAGGGTGTGTGTGGGGGGGCACATGTTGATCTGTGCCAGTGGCCTCAAGATGGTGAGGGCTGAGGAGGCAGTCTCCAGAGGAGTTGAGGCCAGATGGAGACAGAGGATGTGTGTGGGAGAGTGAGTGGCGATGTCCCTTGAGCTGGTAGTGAGTGAGATACCAGTGAATGTGTGATGGCCTTGTGAGTGTGTGAGTTTAGAGTGATAAGAGGGTTGTCTTACCCTGGCGGCATGGATGAAATCACTCATCCTTTTTCTGCACTGGATGGCCAATCTCTTGTGTGAAGCATTGGCACTGACCACCTCTGCCACTGCCTCCCAAGTTGGAGTGGTGAGACTGATGGGCCTCCTGCGGCCAGACCGGGTGTTGAGGACATCATGGCGGATCTCCACAGCGTCCAGAAGGCCATCACTGGATGTGTCACTGAATCGGGAGGCTGCACTTTTCTTGGCTTTCGGGGCCATGTCTTCACTGGACTGTCCTGGGCTGCAAGTGTTGAGAAGTGTGTGTGCGGCTGCAGTTTAAATATGGTGCCCAGCATGAGGCGGCAGCGAGGTAACAGCGTGGTGGGAAAATCGGAGGCCAGCCATCAGCGAGGCGGCGCTTTTCTTGGTTCTGCATAATTAATGAGGTGGGAATGCGATGATATGACGCAAAAAACCCACCATTGCTGCCGACGGCTAAAATAACTTCTTTCCCGCCTGCTCCTGCACTTTGTGCAAACCTGGGATGTTTCCACTCAATGTTTCATGACCTCAGTCTGAGCTTCCACTGCAGCAATTGGGTGGCTTCTTCTTGTGCTGCAATGGAAGCTAGGCATTGGCCATCAGGCGCTGCATCATGGCTGAGTCCATAAGTGCTCTTTTGGAGTTGGCCATAACTTCCAGGCTGGAAAGGATAAGCTCCAAGCTCTGTACAAAGCCCTGTGCAAAGTTGGAGCCATGTTCCTTGACAGTGACCGCAGACTTTTTGGCTGGCCTGCTAAAGCGCCAAGCACTTAACTGTACTTATCTCTCAACATTTTTCTGTACACCAGTCCATCGAATTCCTCATCAATGTCCTCTGTAACACTCTCATCATTCGGTGACCTGGCACCTGTGCTATCCTTTCCCCCTTCCCTGACCTGTAGGCCACTTGGGCCCGGTGTCTCACTACGGTCAATCATGCCTCTGAACTGCCCTCTAAGGCATGCACAGTATCATTCCTGTGCTGACGGTGAGGTTGGCGCTGCTCTATCAAGTGAGGATCCAGCAGTGTAAGATCCATCAGACAACCATGCTGTGAATGATGTATCCTCTTTCACAGGCTGCTGCCAGGCACTAAGTATCTCACCTTGCTTTCGCAGGCATATCTGCCAAACAGCTGACAGAGTCCATGACCCAGGGCCTCCAATCAAGCCCCAAAGAAACCTCTGAAGAGGAATCTGGAGGCACCCTCCCTGAGGTCCCATCACAGCACTCACCCACAACCTCCACCAGCGCAGAGACACACACCTCGGTAGGACCTAGCTTTAGAGTAGCCTCGGGATCACAATCTGGTGAGCACACCGCACTGTCTAATCCACAGCAGGCGGAGGCAGGGACTTCCTAGGGACCTGGCTCTCGGAGGACTGCTGGAGGCTAAAAACCTGCTGGACTCGGTCATATCTCAGTTGCTGGAATTGTAAAGACAGGCTCAGGAAGATCAGGAAGGGATGTCTGCTGCACTCCTCAGATTGCAAGGCATGATGAAGGAGTCCATCTAGCTGAGGTGATAGCTGCAGCATGTCAATGCACCAAGGTGAACACTGGTAAGATGGCAGCCGCTATTGGAGACCTTGGTCCAGGACATTGGTCCTGCACTGCTGCACAGGCTGAACTCCATCGCTGACGCCATAGCTGGTTTCCAAATGTGTCAACGGAGAGGGGTGCAGGGAAGCTCGACCTCACTCCAGCTACCCCTTCTCCTCATGGAGTCAGCCAGGGATTCTTGGGCACCCATAGGGAGGAGGATCAGCAGGTGCACACCCTGGGCGTCATCCACCCAGATGACTCTGAGAGTGTCCGGCCCATCCGAATCCCATCTTCCTGTGACCCCAGCTGCTCCAACTCTACAGGCCAAGGAGGGTGCCACTGCCACACAGCAGGATCCCGAAAGCAGGCCGGGGCCCTCCAGGTCTCAGCCCACCGGAGGACGCCCGCCAAGGGCATCACAGACAGGGCTTAGCACTGAGCAGGTTGTCTTCACCTCCGTTGTGGATCACAGAGGAGCACCAAGACATAGCAGCAGGGTTAAGAAGGTTAAGAAGATATAGTTGCACAGACTGGGGCATGGCTATTAATCACTTGTACATAATGTTCACGATTGTAAATAAACTCCCAAGAATGTCTCCCTGCCTACAGCTCCTTGTTCTGATGAACAGTGTTCGTGTCACTCAGATGTGAAACCTAGGTTCCTGTACAAGATAAAGGCAGGTGTCTCAGTTCAGGGCCTCTTCCCTGTGCTTTGTGCAGCCTTCAGAGCAAAGTGATGGTCCGGCTTCACACTCACTGGACACATTAGTGTTGCCTGCACCTCGATGGTGCTTGTCATTGCTGCCAGAATGTAGTGGGCAGGTGTCACAGAGTTCCGTCTTTCTCTCTGTGTGTTCTCAGCACCTTTTGAGGTGGGGCTGGCCCCCATCTGTTCAGCATCTGTGACCAGTGATGCTGTGCTCCTGAAGGGGTCAGGTACTGAAGGCTGACAAAGGATCAGGTGCATTTAAAGTTTCACAGTTACGTCTGTATGATATGACCCTGGTCACAGAGCGCAAAAAGCTGCCTTCAGCCAGACAGGAGACAGACATTCACAGAGGCAATGTGAAGATCAATGGAGTGTCCTCACTGCATTTCGTCATCATCCCCATGGAATCGGACAACTATTAGGACCTCCACTGCATCTCCATGACAGGAGCCTTATCACAGAGGGTATGTGCGCTGCCATCAGCCAGACTGGAGTCAAACATTCACAGATGCAATGTGAGGACCTATGGTGTCTCCTCACTGCATGTTGTCATCATCCTCCACAAATCTAGCAGCTATGAGGGCCTCCCGAGCACGCCTGCCTTGCCTGGCCAGTGCAAGGGCCTCATTGCCATTATCCTCACCCTCATCCCCATCGACATCCTCCTCATCGGAGGAGATATGTAACTCCTCCATCTCTTCCTCAGCCAGCTCCTCGCCCCGTTGCAGTGCCAGGTTGTAAAGGGGGCAGCAGGCATTGATGATGCGTGACACCCTCTGTGGACTATTTTGCAGAGCAATGCATGGCTCCACCAAGTTGCGAGAGCAGTATGAGTCTCGTTACACCTTCGCTCTGCTGTAGTCTGAGGCCACCGCATGGGTGTCATCAGCCACATCCTCTGCGGGTAGCCCTTGTCCACAAGGAGCCAGCTCTGCAGCTTCTGTGAACCATAGAAGACATCAGAGATCTGAGACCAAGTGGGAATGTAGTAGTCATGGACACTCCCTGGAAACCATTCATAGACCCGCAGGATGAGTTTGTGGTGGTCGCACACTAGCTGATCATTCAGTGAATAGAAGCCCTTGTGGTTGACAGAGTTGACCGCTTGTTGTGATGGAGATCTGAGCGCCACATGAGTGCAGTCGATGGCACCCTGCACCTGTGGGAAAACTGAGATCTGGGCAAATCCCAGCGCTCTTGCATCCAGGTTTTCCTGGTCCCGGACAAAATGGACAAAGTTGTGTGCCCTCGTGAAGATGGCGTCCGTGACCTCATGGATGCATTTGTGGGTGAAGGCTTGTGATATCCCACAGAGGTCACCTGTGGAGTCCTGAAAGGAGCCACTGGCATAAAAATTGAGCGCTGAGGTCACTTTCATAGCCACTGGCAGTGGATGTCCTCCATGTCCCCTGGGCGCCAAATCCTGCAACTGGTGGCAGATGTGACTGACCAGTTCCCTAGACATGCAGTCTTCGGAGACACTGGCTCTCAGCCATCTGCAGGAATGAAAAGCAGCGTTCTATAGACCTTGGGTCTAGCTAGGCTCCGCACAGCAACGGCTCGCTGTGGCTCTTTAACGCTGTCTTTGGGAGCCGCAGCCATCCCTTCTTCCTGACGCTACTACTCCTCCCTCTGCGCAGCCAGGTGTCTCCGTTACTGTCTTCTCCATTGCCTCCGCTCTTTGTAAGGCACAAGGCATACACCTAGTTCACCAGGCTCCATGCTTCTGATGGTGTACTCCTGCAGGATGAAAGAGAGAGACGTGTGTGTTAGCTTGGGTGTTCTAAGAACCTCTGTTGGTTAAGTCTGAATAAACTTTAACATATCCCGGAGAGCGCTGGCCATAACTTGGATGGCCAGGGTTTAGTGCGCTGCATGGCTGCCTGAGCCCCCACCCACCACCGCCCCACTCCACCTGACCGATTGGCAGCAGCTTTGCCCACTGGACTGCATGCTGTGCTCTCTGCTCAGGCACAGGCATTCTCCTAACCCGCACTGCCAGGCTGCCCTGTTAGCTTGAACCATGGGGGAGACTGTTCCAAACCAGGATGATGACGTTGCAAGGGGCTGTGAGCACTTCCACCAGTGACTGCTCCATGGCCAGCTTTAGCAAGGAGATTGTACAACTTGCCCAGTCGTCCAACTGTTCTGCAGTCCACTAAAATGCTGATTAGTTTGCAGGCTGTGCCAAGGGGTGAAAAGTTCAGGGGCATTTGGTGACAATTTCATGCCTATGCATTGCTTGGGTGGGTAGAGAAGATAGAGGCCTGACTTCAAGCATGTAAATGTGGCTGCATCTGAACAGTCTCAGCTGCGGTCACTTTGTACAGGGTTTCCCTAATGCGTGGCTACTTCCCTCCCCCGCACCCCGCACGTGCTTGTACACTACCTTCAACTGCAGTGCAGTCCTTGCACCCCCCACATGTTGCCTCAACTGCAGGGCAACCCTTGCCCTGGCACTGCCAGCCAGCCGGGGAAATATGACTTGCTTGTGCCCTCACCTGAATGTGCGGCACCTCAACCTTGAAGTCCAACAGGTGACCCTGGCGAGCGCTGCACAATGTTACTGTGCACTCACCTCCGAGTTTTCCTTGAAGTGCAGCCCATCAAGTGCATGCCTTATATATGGTGTTGTAAAATATGTTGGCATGCAATCACACTGATGTGCCCGGATGATCAGCGTGGGGGGATGATTCCAGCGAGCTGGGCTTATAATGATATACAGATGTATTGCAATTATGTTCTCAACATCCAACGGCGGGAAATGCGGCCCGACACTGACAGGCAGAGCAAACAATTGTAAACTGGTTTCACAATGTCATGAAACTGATCTTTACCTTCTTGCCACATTGTCTGCTCATGCCAGCGGGCACGGAAAATTCTGCCCTATATTTCAGAAGAGACTGGGATGAGGGGGAAGTGAAAAGGGGGATTAAGTCTGAGCATACTGTTGTCTTCAATGCTTTCAACCCTACCACTGGCCACAACTTAGGCACTGAACACTCCAATGATAGCGACTAATGTCTACTCCATTGAGGACATGCAGCTGTGCCTCTCTCCCAGTGCCACTCGGCTGCTATTGCCTGTGGTTCTACACCACCTTGTCCTACAAGAGAGAAGCAAGTGTCCTTATCTGGTCTGGCCTTGATGTGACTCCAGATCCACAATAATGGGGTTGACTCTTAAATGCCCTCTGAACAAGGGCAATTAGGGATGGGCAATAAATGCTGGCCTAGCCAGCGACACCCACATCCCATGAACGAATGAAAAAAAAAGATATGGGTGTCATATATGAATAGCTGACAGTGTTTGCAAGCTATGAAAGATGGGTGTGAAGCTTGCAACAGTGGTCAGTGTGTGAGAGTGAGATGAAATTATGAGTGCTGAGGGTGAGTCATGACTGATAGAGATTAGTGGTTTGGGAGTGTGGTACATTGAGCAGTGTGTGAGGCTACATGATTACATAGGATATACAGCACAGAAATAGGCCATATAGTCCAACCGGTCCATGCCAGTGTTTATGCTTCACTCAAGCCTCCTTCCAACTTTCCTGTTCTTAATCTGTCATCTGTCATATGCTTGTCTAATTTCCCTTTAAATGCATCCATACCCTTTACTTTAACCATTCCCTGTGGTAGTGAGTTTCACGTTCGTGCCATTCTTTGTTTCTTTTGAATTCTCTATTGGATTTCATGGTGACTGTCTTATATTGATGGCCCCTAGTTATGTTCTTCCCCACAAATGGAAACATTCTCTCTGCATCCACTCTATCAAAACCTCTCATAATTTTAAGGACCTCTATTATGTCACCCCCTCATCCTTCTTTTTTCAAGAGAAAAGATACCCAGGATGTTCAGTCCTTCCAGTTATGTATATCCACACATTTCTGGCATCTTCCTTACTAGTGGTTCATTTGTAAGGATATGGCATTTGAAGATGCATTCACTGACCTTGACCATTAAAGGTCATTAAAATAATTTCTGTATTGCATCTAAGTCCTTGGGGCTAGACTCCTGGCATTGATTGCAATGGCTATCTGCTCTCACTGTGTTTTGATCATGAGCCTGGCCCAATGAGGGAAGAGGACCTCTACCCTCTGTCTCTCGCACTAAGGCCTCCAGTGCTGCACCAGAGAATTTTGGGGCATGCTTTCTGCCCTGTTGCACCATTTCAACTCTTCTTTCTGTTTAGAGACTCTTTTGTAACCAACTTCAGCAACTGAGGCCTCACCTTTAAGAAGTGCAAGCTGCCTTTAACTTGTGTAGGTGCTTATTGGGCTCTGCTAAGTCATTCCCACCAGTATCATCTAAATAAGCAGGCAACATAAAGTTTGTGCACTGCCTGCATTGGTATAAATGGGTAGGAGTTAATAATTATTTGGGCCTAATGCAATTTTTTCCCCATTGAATTTCTAGAATGGGAGAGGCTTGTTGAACGATTACTGTTGTTATGAGGACACAACATAAAACTCAGGAAAGCAGATTACAGATCAATGGTCCCTGTAGTTGGGAACGGGTGGATATATTCATATCTCAATGTTTAATTTGTTACTCCTGAGGTTAAGATAGTATTGGTTTCAATGGATAGGATTTTCTGGTCCCGCCTGTTGCGAGACCAGAAGGTCCCGCCGGAAGTCAACAAACCTTTGGCTGACCCATCAAATTTTCCATCCCGCCTGTGATGATTCCTGCTGTGGGCGGGACCGGAAAATCCCAGCCAAAGTTCTTACCTGAAGTGATCAGCATTATATCAATATTGCAGAATTAAAACCTTGTTTCATGTGATGGTAAATAACTAAATATCTGTTGTATAAACAGTGTTATATAGCACACTGTTTCTCCCTACTTTAAATAACTGAATATATCAACAATCTATATTCATCAAGTTAAAAGAAATCACCACGCAGAATACTTTATTTTGTTTCCTTATATAGATTTATGTCACACATTACGAGATTTCTTTTATGTTCCACTGCAACATGCCACTGTATAGAGAGTACAGAAAATAGTAACAATTCAATCATTAATTCCACCAAATACTGGAAAAATCGCAAACTAATGCTTCCCTGTCTAAAGGATGTTCCATGTTTCTGCTAGAATTCTAAAGAAGGAATGATAATTATATCATTGGAATTATAAAGGATCTTTCATTATCTCAGGATGTCCCAAAATGCGTTATAGCTAGAGAAGTACTTTTAAAGTGTAGCCACTATTATAATATAGAAAATGCAGCAGCCAATTTTGTGCACAGCAAGGTGCCACAAATGCAATGTAATATTGACCAATAATCTAATTTATTGCAGTGATGTTAGTTGAGGGTCACCACACCAGGGACAACTCCCCTGCTGTTCTTCAAAATAGTGTCACTGGACAATTTATGTCCACCAAAGAGGACAGTAGGACCTCAGTTTAAAGTCTCATCAGAAAGACAGCACTTCTGACAGTGCAGTGCTCTCTCAGTCATGTACTCGGAGTGTGGACCGAGATTTTATGTTTAAATGTCTGGAGTAGAATTTGAACCCACAATCTTCTGACTCAGAGAGTGCTGAGCCACTGTTGGCATGCACCAGTCATACATGGCATCCATCTGTCTCACAAGACGATGGACTGTGCCCAGGGTGTATGCCTTCTGGATTGAACATCATCTGTTTTGACTGTGGAGACCAACTTGTGGGTGGCAGACCCTTCCGCAGCTGGCACAGATGAATAGTGTTGGCCCAAAGTTGACTGATGTTTTTTCCTACCAGCTGGCCCTCTTTTCCACCATCAGGTCATTTCTTTTGTCCTCTGCTTTTTCCATGCCTTTCCTGACTGCTTGCTTCCATGCACTGTGGTCAGCAGCAAGGACTTCCCATGTATTGACTTTGATCTCAGTCAACTTGAGGTCTCGCTTATAGCCGTCCTTGTATCGCAGACTTGGGCGACCTCATACATATGCAAGTGTAAAATTCTAAACACCATGTGTCCACAAAAGAAACAGCATAAAGGAGCACTCTTTGTCATTCTGCAAAACTGCTATCCAAGTCAAGTCACATTACCAGTGAGGAAGTCAAGTGAGTAAAGTTAACCTGCTAAAAATAAGATTTCCTTACCACAGAGGCAAGAAAATGGTACCAAAATTGTAAAAGAGCCACCGACAATCCCAAAACTGCTCCTCCATAAGAGGACTACTCTTACTATAATCTTGAGCAGCTGAAGTGTATTGGAAAGATTTCAGTTCTGTAACTTAAAGGAGATACATTGATATACTCTGTAAATGAATGGATCACTCAGTCTTCCTGGACCAGAGTCCATGACACTGCCAATGGAAGGCACAGAAGACAGCCAATGATTCAGACTCTTCAAACACGTGGTACATTCTGTGACCCAACCATAACCTTTTCTCAGAATAAAATAACTTGAGGCTCACACAGATGGAAAGCAAATTGAACGTTGCCTCCGATTAGCAGTGAGATGCAGATACCTGTTTATCAATTATACTATATCTGTATTCAACATTTATAGCTCTGTAAAATATAGACATTTATTATCTGATGTTTTGAAATGTCCTTACATTCCCAAGCGCTTTTACTTCCTTTTTTTAATTATCTGAGGAGACTATTTTAAATTTCTTACATTTAAGAATATAAATGTCAACGATGATAACCAAATTGTTCCATTAGGGAAGAACATCGGCCTAACAATAACCTCTTATTTAAAAAAATAAGTGATGGCACTCTATGCATAAGCATAAACAGCTCTATCATTGACTTATGTAGCTTAAGAATCCTTTTGATGATCATATAAATAATTCACGTTACTCATGAGGTGGTGAGTCAAACAAGTCCCTTTTGGTTAGACTTATTTAAAGATGAGGTAGAGTTAACTGAGAGACGGCAGAGTTACAAGGGCCACAGTCCAAAGGGAATTTGGACAGTCTAAGTTACACTATCAGAGTGATTTGTGCAGAATTATGTCAACTCGCAGAGCTACAGACCATGAGGGAACAGTGTGTCTGATCTCGAAAGGAAGTGATACAAGAGGAGTATTTTACTAAGCAAAGTGAGGCACTGGTCTGAAAAAAATTAGATATTGCACTCAGTGCTGAAATTTGTGCACGTACACAGGCTACACTTTGAATAGAATGCCAACAATATTTTCAGTACTGTCTCTCTGTTGTAAGCACAGCTGTTTGTAAAATGCAAACAGTTATGCTTTCATTGTTGTTTTCCCAAATAGGATGTGACAAAGTGAAAAAAGCTGCATAAAACTACAGTTCAGTATGTGATGGAAGTGGGATGCACCTACTAGTCTCACATCATCAAAGAAACAGACATGTATCTATAATTAATGCTTAGCTTT